>NC_134856.1:50349807-50467307 GCF_049852395.1 Peromyscus maniculatus bairdii
CCTGTCTTGAAAAACAAACAAACAAAAAACAAAACAAACAAACAAAACAAAAACCCAAAAAACAAAAAAAAAAAAGTGCACATTTATATTGGCTGGGGCCATCTGATGTAAACAGCACAACCCTCACCAGCTTGGAGTTTGGAGTTTTTTGGGTTTTTTTATTTATTTTTATTTTATGAACACTGGTGTTCTGACTGCATGTATTTCTATGTGAGGGTGTCAGATCCCCTGGAACTGGAATTACAGACAGTTGTGAGCTGCCATGTAGGTGCTGGGAATTGAACCTGAGTCATTTTTAAGATACCTTAAAATTTATGAGCCTAAATGTAGCCATTATAAGAGCATTAATTCTGCTCCTTTGTGAGCTGCCTGTTTTTTTCTTTATGGTTCTTAGTTGTTCTTTTGCAGAGCTACCAGCTTAAGTAGTGCTAGGATCAAGAAAAGTGGGCCTTGGCGGTTCGTGTTCCTGGAGTTGTATCCATGCCAGTGGATGCCCACACGCTCCAGAAGAGAATCTGACATTGCTGCTGCCGTTGTTGCTGTTATAGCAGTGGCGGCCACCACTGCTACTGTTTCTGGGATTACCATCTCATAATTGCTTACTATAGCTAGCACAATGGAGACCCTGGCAGCAAAAGTAGCTACCACAGTTAATTAATCTTTCATTCTATCGGGCATGATAAATTTAATTCAATAGTTACATACATTTCGATTGGCTTTGAAAATTTTAAATTTATAAACTCAAGTTCCATTTGCTTTTGGGATACCATCTTATAAGGACTCCAATTTGCAGTAAGGCTCGTTAAGGAAGGGAATGGCTCAGTTGTCTTTAGCCTACTGGCTATGGGTGGGATAGGACCTCTGTTGGTCTTTTCTGTGTCAAACACACAGACTGCAAGCCCAGCGCCACTTTGAGATCTTTGGCAGCAGTTAACTCTGCAGCTCACACATGATTGAGCCTGTATGATAATGAGTATTCAAAGACAGGTAATGCCTGGGGGGGCGGGGCGCTCACCAACCTAAGACAGAGCGCATGTATGGCCTGGGCAGGCATCTCCATGACGGGTAGGGTGACCTGCTGACGTCCCACACAACCTAAGTCAGAAGCTCATTTATTAGTAAAAGGGGGACCTGTAGGTCCCTGGCCCCCGTTTTGGGTAACTGTTGCCTTGCTTGCTGACCCTGACCTTGATATCCTCTCTATGCTAATTCCCTCCCAGGTTTCACCCGCCTGAATGCTTAAGGGAAGTTCCTTGTCTGCGTATCCTTCATAATGGGCATTAACAGCTTAGATGCAAGATTATAAAACATCGGTAGCGAACTTCTGCCCTCCGGTTCTCCCATTGTGCTGTAAGCCTGTATTTAAGACCTCCTCCCTCCTTCAATAAACTGCACTCGGCATTAAAAAAAAAAAAAAAAAAAAGCAGCCAGTGCTCTTGACCATTGAGCCATCTTGATTTTTTTTTTTTTTTTTTTTTTTTTGTGGTTTTTGTCGAAACAGAGTTTCTCTGTGTAGCTTTGCGCCTTTCCTGGATCTCACTCTGTAGACCAGACTGGCCTCGAACTCACAGAGATCCACCTGGCTCTGCCTTTTTTTTTTTTTAAAGAAAGTTTTGCTATAGACCTCAGGATGCCCTGGTACATGAATTTGTTAGCCTCAAATTCATGATCCTCTGGCTTGTGTCTCTGAAGTGCTAGGATTAGAGGGGTAGGCCAATATACATACATCTACAGTGTTTTAATAGGTAAACAACCCTAATCAGGGCTGGATACATAGCTCAAGTCAATAAAGTGCTTGCCTCATAAGCATGAGACCTGAATTTAATTGCCAGCTAGGAGCCAAAATGCTAAGTATGATGTCATGCATTTGTATTTCTGATGCCAGTCAGGCAAAAGATAGGTGGATCCCTGGGGTTTGCTGATCCAATTGGTGAGCCTCATGACCCAGGGAGAGACCTTACAGCAATGAAAATTATTAAAAGTCACTATGTAGCCTGCAGAGATCTTCAGGGAAGAAGTGAATTCCAAAGCCAGACTTTGAAACTGGGAAGCTGGGAACCATGCCCAGCCACATTACTTAGTATCACTTAGTACATGACCTTACTCTCAGAGGTAAGACACTTGGGACTGGATTGTAACACTGCCACCTCCAGCTCTTACAGCACAAAGAATCTCCTTCCACCCCTCTGCAGCAGACCCTTGCTAGTCACTCTCATTGTGTACAATGCAAAGCTATTCAATGACAGAACCCAGGTCAGATGCCAAACGCTCACTGTACGGAGGAGGCTGGGAGTTTCTGTTCTATCTTGAGGAGATGCTGTTTCCCTACAACAGACCTCCAAACACAGCAGATCTCTGAAACATTTTGATTTTGAACTATCAGTTGATCAGCTTAGATAATTCAGAAAGGGACTCTGATGTCCTATAGTTTGTCCTTTTGCCTGAAAATGCCTTTAATTTGACAGGTATGGTGGCACACACCTTTAATCCCAGCGTAAGGGAGACAGAGGCAGGTGGATTTCTGCAAATTTGAGGCCAGCCTGGTCTATATAGTGAAGTCCACGATAGTCAGGGATACATAGAAAAATAAAAAAGTGCTTTTCCAGAGAACCTGGGTTTGAATCCCAGCACCCACATGGCAGCTCACATCCATTTTTAACTCCAGTTTTAGCCCCTGAAGGCACCAGGCACCAACATGGTGTCCAGACATACATGGGACAAAACACCAGACATATTAAAAAAAAGTGTAAAGAATTGAAAAAAACAGAAGGATATAGATACAGTTTTGTAAATGGAGTGATTAAACAGCACATACAAAGCACTGGGTTCCACCCCCAGCAACCAAGCATGAGGAAGATGTGGGCAAGAGGATTACAAGTTGAAGGTCATTCTTGACTAACAAATTCAAGGTTAGCCTGGACTACATAAGACTCTATCTTTAAAAAAAAATGTTAATTCCTATTCCAATTATCAACTCCACACAAGCAGAGGCTACCTGAATGTGATAAGGAGCTTGACACCTGCCCACAGCAAGAAAAAGTTGTGTGGTTGATTAATTATGTCTACCACAAAATAAAGTGGTAATGTACACGTTTGCATTTGTCAGCACCTCCAGAATATGACCGATCAACCTGAGATTCCTACCTCTAAGTGACACATTCCTAATCTATCAGCGAGCATGGAAAGCAGGCTGACTGGCAAGAGACAAAAGCCCAGGGTATTGAAGGCAAAAGCTTGCTGCTGATATCAGGGCAGGCTACCTCGAACTTCCTTACCACCTTGCCACAGCTTCTCATTGCTCTGCATCTCATCTTACTAAAAGCTATGGCTTTAAGGGAATGATGTATCAGCTATCAGGATTCAGTCGGAGTAGAGGTGTGGTAGTATATGCCTCAACCACTCAGAAGGTCTCTGAGACAGGAGTATACCAAGTTCCAAGCTAGCCTGGGCTACATAGCAATACTGTCTCAAATGGACAAAACTAAATAAAATAAATGTATCTTCCTATGTTAATTAGCTGCGGCATACTTATATGCCTATGGGGTACAGCTGCCATGATGAAGCAATCCTTGAGTTCTTCCGAATTCAAGTAAGACACGTACAACCTTGAGATGAGGCCATTTCTATTCCAACCACTTACAACTCTTGCCCTTTTTCTTTTTTGCCTAGGGTCTCGATTTTTGTTTTTTGGCAGGGTCTCACTTTGCCCTTTTTCGACTTTTGTTTCTGAATTCACTAGGTGCCTAGTCCTGAAAGGATGGCCTTCCGAGGGCTCCCAAGGCTCAAGGCAGACAGAAAATACAAGCCCGAATCCTGGCGCCCAGACCTTCTCATCTGGTCCCTCCCTTCATCTCGTGGTCCCATCACACTCTTTCCACTTCACCAGGCTCCTCCCCTTCCTCCCGGCGGCTCCTACCGTGCCACAAGCTGCCGGTTTGCCCTTCTTTCAGGAGGTCACTGAGGGCTGCACCAAGCTCCTCCCTTGAGGCCTCGGCCACGCCCTCAAGGACCACGCCCATCAAACGGCTCCTCCCCCCGAGGCCCGCGCGGCTTCCACGCCCCGCCCAGTGCAGGCCCGCCCTGAGCCGTACCTCCTCTTCGTCTCGCTTACCCGCCTTGAGGGTTGCTTCCTTCCTCGGTTCTGCCACCCGCGAAGTGTCCTGGACACTTTTTCTTGGGAGAGGACGTAACCACGTCCACTCAGACGCTCCGACGGGGCCGCGAGGGAAGGAAGGCCCGGAGCGGCTCGTCCCCGGCCGGCGGGCATGAGCCGGGCCGTTGCCCTAGGTTACGGCCGCGTCGGGGGCGGGGCGGGGGTGTGTGTCCTGGCAGCTTGGCGGAAGTGACGTCACGCCTCAACAAAGCCTCTCAAGGGAGGTAGGTCTCTCTGGGGGCGGGGTCAATGAACGTTCCCTTGGTGCCGTGCGCGCGGTTGCCAGCTGCCTCCAGCGGCCTGGGATGTAGTTTCGGGCGTCTGTCCAGCGGCGCCTGCGCGTAGTGACATCGCTTCTGGGAAGCTGCGGCCCGCGTGCTTCGAGGGTTTCGAACTGTCGACGTTGGGAGGCCCACTTGCGTTGGGAACAACCTTCTGCCGCCTTCAAGAAGGGACACACAGGTGCCAGGCAAACAATAGCTGCAGATTTGGCACTTGTCCCTTCCTCCTTGAGATCCCGCGGGCTAGTGGAATGCATACCCAGAACGTCATGAAAAGACTCGTTTTCGGTTTGCGTGCTGTATAGCCTGGTGTAGCCTCGAACTCTTGGCAACCCTCCTTCCTCAGTCTCCTAAATCAACATTAAGAGGATTACGGACGTGGCTTCTGTATCTGCTGATGAGAAGGATTTCTTGTTTTGTTCTTTTCAGTGCCGCCCGCTTTACTGGGACAGTAGCAGCTAGCACTCACTGATCTTTTGGCAAGTTGGTACCCCACCCCCACCCCCTCCGCCATGCTGCTCTTGTTGCTTTTGAGCACTGAAAGACATACCCCAGGCTGGAAACCTGTGCCTGAAGTGAGGCATTGGGTGGTAAGTCTAGCACCCCAAGTCAGGTCTAGTACCAGGGCCCCTCTGCTTTCTGGTTTAAAAAGTATTCCTACAGCCAGAAAGACAGTCTCCAATACCACTATGACTCAAAGGCATTTGGAAGAATAGCTAAGAATGACTACTTTTTACAGGTTTATAGTGTTAAAGGACCGTAAAGATGTATGTAGTACATTATTCAATAAGGTTGGAACAAAGTCCTCTTCTAGAATATGACTACTTGTTAATGTTTTTCCCCTTATATATGTACTACACACACACACACACACACACACACACACGCATAGTTGCTATCCCAATATGTTTCATAACATAGAAGTAATGGTATGATACATTTCAAAATTTTATTTATATGTAATTTTAGATTTATTCATGTGGGTGAGTTTTGCCTGTGTGTACGTATACTTAAAGTTAGCTAGTTCATTGTTTTCCAACGCTGATGAGCAAATCCAGGACTTCACATGCTAGTCTATCACCAATTTTTGTGTCCATTCTGTGTTTTGAGGTAGGGTCTCACTATGTTGCCTAGTCTGGCCTCCAAGTCCATATCTTCCCTCTGTCCCTGGGTACTGGAATTACAAGCATGTGTCACCAGACCTGGCCACTCAACCATAATTTTAATAACCGAAGGTGGACAAAAGGCTTTTAAACATTCACAGAGCCGGGCAGCGGTGGTGGCACACGCCTTTGATCCCAGCACTCAGGAGGCAGAACCAGGAGGATCTCTGTGAGTTCAAAGCCAGCCTAGTCTACAGAGCGAGATCCAGGAAAGGCACCAAAACTACACAGAGAAACCCTGTCTCACAAAACAAAACAAAACAAAAATCCACAGAAAAGCCCAGCAATTTGGAAAAAAATAAAAACTTCCAATCTGCTGAGGACCTGAGTCTGTTGGTCTGAAGCACTGGTCTTTTATACTGGAGCCTGTGCCCAGAACTCTTCTAGTGGTTCACTAAAATCCAATACGGTCAACTTTAGGGGTTTTTTGTGGGGTTTTGTTGTTGCTTTGGGTTTGTTGTTGTTGTTGTTTAAGTTTTAATGCTTTCTGAGCAATCTTGTTTTTTGAAACTTTAGTATTTTTTATTTTTTAAGCGCTCAAAATTTTTGACTGCATGTGTATCACGTGTATTGATGCACCACTTCCATGCCTGGTGCCCATGGAGGCCAGAAGAGGGATTGGATCCTCTGGAACTGGAGTTACAGGTGTTCTCGAGCCTCCATGTAGGTGCCAGGAATCGAACCCAAGTCTTTTGGAAGAGCAGCTAGATCTTTTAACCACTGAACAATCTACACACACACACACACACACACACACACACACACACACACGTTATATTTCTGAGGTTTTAATTCCAGTGTGGTGGCACATGCCTGTAATCCAGCTCTTGGGAGAGGAAAGCAGGAAAACCTGGAACTCAAGATTGTTCAAGCCAACTAGGGTGGCAGGAGTGGGTTCCCTGCCAAACATAAGCACTGCCCCTGGAGACCTCCAGCCACCAGGTTCCTAGACTACTCTGGTGGCTAAGACCCCTTAAGGCACAGAAGCAGCCAGGCCCTGCCTCCCCTTCCCTAATCAAGGTTCCTAGCCCCTCAAGGCAGGAGAGTGGCCAGGCCCTGTCCTACAGGAAAAAAATCCCATCCATCCCTGAGCCTGCCCCAAGATCAGGCCACATAATCCCTCCATTCCCAGGCCATCCTGGAAAGTGTGTGTGTGTGTGTGTGTGTGTGTGTGTGTGTGTGTGTGTGTGTGTGTGTGTGTAGTTGTCCCCCTGGCCCCACCCCCAGCAGGAAACCCTATATAAACTCTATGTTCTGCCCAATTCTCTGCTGTTTCTCCCCCTCCCCGCTCCCCGCCAAGCAGAAAGCAGCCACCTTCCTGGGTTTTTTACTCCTAATAAATCTCTTGTGTGAGGTATTCCTTGGGTCCCAACTGCCAGGATACCTTTCCATCCGAGCTGTAACACTTTCAAAGGTAGTCCTTGGCTACACCCTCCATACCAGCTTGGGCTACATGAGAGCCTGTCTCAAAAATATAAAACAAGCCAGGCAGTGCTGGCACTCAGGAGGCAGAGGCGGGCGGATCTCTGTGAGAACAGCTTGGTGTAGAGTGAGTTCCAGGGCAGCCAGGACTACACAGAGAAACCCTGTCGTGACAAACCAAACCAAACAACAAAAACCCAGAACAACAACAACAAAAAAGCACCACAAAACATTGAAGTCAAGCATGGCTCAAACCTGTAATCCCAGCACTACAGAGGCTGAGGCAAGAGGATTGCCATGAGTTCAAGACCAGCCTGGGCTATAGTATGAGATCCTAAATCAACCAAAGCAGTCTAGAAAAAGAAAATTCCATTGACAAACTATGGTTAAGAGGGGATGTGGCTTAGTGGTTAGAGTGTTTGCCTGCTGTGTATGAGCCAAAAAAAAGAAAGAAAGAAAAGTACCACAGAAATGATAGAATTGAGTTTATATTCCGGATAGTTGAAAAAGCAAGTGAGCATATGTTCTGTTCAGTGTGTGTGTGTGTGTGTGTGTGTGTGTGTGTGTGTGTGAGAGAGAGAGAGAGAGAGAGAGAGAGAGAGAGAGAGAGAGAGAGAGAGAGAGAGAGAGAGAGGAGAGAGAGAGGAGGTTTGCATGTGCCTGGAAGGTAGAGGTGTCTTTTGACCTCTTCCATTGAGATAGGGTTTCTCAGAACCTGGAGCTAGCTTAGAGGCCATCAAGCCCCTAGAGATCTCAGAAATTTGAAGGCAGATCCTTTTGCCTTCAAAACAAGAGCCATCCTCCAGCCTGATTTTAAACTATTTTTACTACACATGAATTTTGACTTCCATATCACATGAGGTCAGGTAAGAACTTTCCACTTGTGCTATTTTCAAGCATAGGATTTGGGAGCTTTTAAAAATGTATGTGTTCAGATTGGAACAGTTCAAGTTACAGTTACATTTGCTAAGGGACAAATGAAAAGTTAGACCAGGAAAGGTGAGAATCCTTCCCGTGACCAATCTGTGTTCAATACCTTATCCACATCATCTTCCTTTTCTGTGAATTGGGGTATAGTGATAAGATGATGGTTATAAAGATCAAAGAACACTTATGTAATCATTACCTAGTCCGCAGGCAGGAAGAGTAATTAGCCTAATTGCTGAGTACACAAAAGGCAGTCATCCATGACACCTCTGGTATTTTTTTGGCGGGGACACCAAGATAAACTTGGTGGCAGCAGTTTTCCACCAGCGGTGTGGGAAAGTGCTTTCCTCTCCTGAGGAAACTGCTCCTTTGCTGCTCGTTCATCACCAGGTACGTCTGAATCCCTTCCTCTACTGTAGTCGGAGGGAATGCTAGAACAGTCTGTCTATTCTTCCTGTGTATGTAGTCACACACATAGTTATTTTTCTTTTGTTTGGTGGTGGTAAAGTTTGCATGTGAAGTTTGAGCTTGTCTGAACCCAGACTGACTAAAGGATCTGTAGCCAAAAGATGACTTGAACCCCTGATCCTCCTGCCTCCACCCCCCAAGTGCTGGGATTATAGGTGAGAGCCTCCAAGCTCGGCTGTACATATTTGTGTGCATAACCCCTACCCCGTCAGCATTTTTATAGTTTACTAAATTAGAGAACAGGCCATATTAGCTGTCTGAAAATACCATTTGGCAGTAAGCACACTTGAGCTGTAAAGAACACTTATTAAGTCAGTATCAGAAAGTTCCAGTGTCTGCTATCATTAGTAAGTGGAAACCGGAATATGATTTAAATTCCGTCACACCATGTGCGATGCCGATCAATTGTCACCCACTCTCCCTCTTCTAAGCTAGCATGATGAGAAGTGAAGATGGTAATTTCACTCTCTGGGTTTTATTATTGCAGGGAAAAGAGTGGATGCAGTCTCCCACTACTGCGGGTTATAGAAACTAATTTGCCTTTGGAGGAAACACAAGGGTTAATACACACTAAGAGCAATGTGTGAACCTTGACCTGGGAAAACCCTTCTTGATCAGAGTCTCCCCTGCCAGGTAAGCATTAGTGATTCCTTTCTAATCATTAAAATAATTAAATATAATAATTAAGATGAGAGTGCTAAGGAATTTCTGGCCAGTACATCTTCCTTACATTTTTTCATTGTTAAGGCATACATTTCTTTTTAATTTTAGATTGTTTTATGTACTCTGTGCCTAAATGTATGCATGTATATCATATGTGTGCCTGGTACCTTTAGAGGTCAGAAGGTGGCAGATCCCCTGGGACTGGAGTTAGGGATAGTTGTGAGCTACCATGTGCATGCTGAGAACCGAACCCAGGTTCTCTGCAAGAACAGCAACTGCTCTTAACCTGTGAACCCTCTGTCCATCCCCTGGCTTGTTTTTATTTTTTAAATAATTTCCCATAGCTAGGCAGGGAACAGCTCAGTGGTATCCCTAGCACCAGACACGCACACGCACACATACACATAACTTCCTAGAAATTAAAATTAGCCCTCTAAAACTAGTAGTCACTAAATGAAACATTAATATCCTAATAAAAACCAAGATGAACCAAGAGGATGAATGTTTTATTTGTTTCTCGCTGTGTTGCAAAGCCAATGCCTCACAGTGGGAAAACAATGGCAGTCAACGCAGCACAAGGTAAAAACAAGACAGTACTGTCCTTCATCTGACACTGTACAGTACGTTCCTATGATCCCAGGCATCGCCAGTGAGAAGACACATTAAGTCTTGACCAAAATCCAGTGGTGGATATGGGCAAGTTACAATATTATGGGAGATTTACAACACTGTTATCCTGAATTATGGAATTCTTATAATCACTAGGTCGGGTCTCACCATGTAACTCTGGCTGGCCTGGAACTTGTAAGTAGACCAGGCAGACCTCGAACTAACAAGAGATCTGCCTGTTGAGTGCTGGGATTAAAGGGTAGTTCGTCACCAAACCCAGCTTTATAACCACTTTTTACCATAGATGATCTCAAGAATGCTAAACACCAGAGCTTAACCCCTAGTCTAAATACCTAGTATGGGCATTATTAAAAACATGTACATTGTGTTTATCTGTACCCATCAGGAAGTTGGGTTTTTTAAGTAGCACTGTCGAGAATAGTTTCTTTCCATCAGTATTGCTAAAAGTTATTTCAAATCTTCTATTCTCCACTAATTTAAGACAAGCATGCTGGAGCAGGTTGCTTCCCAGTTTTATTTGGGAGTGGGGTGCAGTGTTCACTCCTCAATGGACTTCACATATTTCTCATACGCTTCTTCACTCATTAATTCATCCAGCTCTGAAGGGTCACTCAGTGCCATCTTGATCAGCCAACCTGTAACCAAAACAAAATGTCATTGCAAATTGCCTTTTTCGAAAGTGAAGCTCCAGCTCCAGGGGATTCAATGCCCTCCTCTGGCCTCTGAAGGCACCTGCAGGCACATGTAAATATCCTTACACAGGATATATATAAATATGATATATATGTATATTTTTTTAATTACAATACTTTTTAATAAAATCTTGGGGCTGGAGAGATGATGGCTCAGTAGTTAAGAGTACCTGTACACACACACATACAAATTTAATTTATATTTTTAAAAAAGGCATACCAAACACTATAACTATTAGGGTGTAGACGAATTTCTAAACAGTCTTATTAAATAAGAAACACAGTCAAATACAGTGGTGCAAGCCATAGAGATCAGAGAAACAGTGAGAGCCACCAGCTAACCTTAGCTCACTGTAGCGCTTCTTCCTGTCTAACCTGCCCCTTTATTGCCTTGCTGTTCTGCCCTCTCATTGGCTCTTAGCCCAGCTACCTCACTTCTTTGTTACCGCCTGTCTGTACAGACCTCCGGGTCTCTATGGTTGGTACTGGGATTAAAGATCACCACACTTGGTTTTTCCCCAGTGTGCCCTTGAACACACAGAGACTCTGCTTGCCATGTGATCAGATTAAGGGTATGTGCTACCACTCCCTAACTTTTGTTTATGGCTGGCTATGTCCTCTGATCTCCAGGCAAACTTTATTAACATACAAATAAAATATCACCACATTTCAGCACAAATAAAACATCACCACATTAGGGCAGTAGAAAGACCCAGAGCCAGACATGGTGACACATCTTGAATCCCAGCACTTGAGAGGCAGAGGTAGGCAAATCTCTGTGAGTTTGGCACTAGCAAGGGCCATATAGAGAGACCCCGTCTCAAACCACCCAAATCCGCACCCCCCCACACAACAACAACAAAAACAGAGAGAGACAGAGAGACAGAAAGCCCTAGAAAGTATGGAGGGCAAGCAGCAGGTCAAAGAGAACCACAACCAAATGCTAATGTTGCCACTTGGTGACTCTATGACCCTCCAGGTACACTTGGGGTCCTCCATTCATCTATAACATGGAGAAAACGGCAGCTGTCCTTCTTCACTGGGTTACTGTAGGGCTGAGATTCTGAGCAGCAACATACCGTCTTCATAACAGGATTTGTTGACGAGCCCTGGGTTTTCTGTAAGCGCTTCATTGACTTCTGTTACCTCTCCTGACAGAGGAGAGTAGAGTTCACTGGCAGCCTTCACACTCTCCAGAGCACCAAACTCATCTAAAAGGAAACAGTGCAAGGAAATAGTTAACATCAGGTCTGTGACTAAAAATCCAAAATGTGGCCAGAAGTGGTGGCCCTCGTTTAATCCAGCACTTGAGACAGAGACAGGAGGATCTCTGTGAATTTGAGACCAGAGTGAGTTCCAGACCAGCCAGGCATACACAGTGAGATGCTGTCTAAATGAACAACAACAAAAAAAGGTAGACACTATGGTGAGGGATGTAGCTCAATGGATACAGCACTCGCCTAGCATGCATAAGGCCATGGGTTCAACCCCCAGTACTGCATACACCTGGGTTGGTGGTGAGACCTGCAATCACAGTACTGGGGAGACAGAGGCAAGAGAATCAGGAGTTCAAGATCACCCTCAGCTATACAGGAAGTTAGAGGCTAGCTAGTTGGAGAAAAAGACCCCTTGCGATGGCTCAGTAGGTAAAGGTGCTTGCTGCTAAGCCTGAAGACCTGAGTTCAATCCTCAGCACCAAGGTACAAGAAGAGAACTATCTCTTGCAAGTTGTCCCCCTGTTACCCTCCCCCAAAAATAATGTTATAAAACAATTTAAAGACAAACTAAAAAAGTGGCGGCCACCTCCCATACAGTCATGCTAAAAAATTCTGAATTTCTTTCTTTTTTTTTTTGTTTTTAGTTTTTTGAAACACGGTTTCTTTGTAACCCTGGCTGTCCTGGAACTCAGAGATCCACCTGCCTCTCTGCCCACCGAGTGCTGGGATCAAAGGTGTGTGTCACCACGGCCCAGCGCTGAATTTCTTTATTTAAACTATAGGTTCTGTTAGATTTGTATGAGAAAGGGATAAGCGGCTGCGACAAAGTGAACATACACAGTCTGCACACAGTGAATGGCAGACGACAGTGTGTCTGAACACCAGTGTGCGGATGTTCAGGAAAACATAATTCTTTCAGTTCACTAGCCATACATGGTGTCACATATCCTGGTCTCTGATGGAGCCTTAAACCTGTGTACATAGGACATCACCCAAGGGACTTGGGAAGGCTGAAATAACTGTGCCAAGATTTTAACTACAGCTCACCCCAAGGGAGACTGCATTTTAGAGTAAAGATTAGCTAGTAAAATGGAAGCCAAGTGTCCTAGTTCCTGTTTTATTCCTATGAGACACCATGACCAAGGCAACTTATACACAGAAGCATTTAACTGAGTCAGGCCTGCTTACAGAGAGTTGGACCATTATAATCATGGCGGGGAGGGTGGTGGCATGCAGGCTGGCATGGTGCTGGACCAGTAACTGAGAGCTCACATGTGATCCACAAGTTGCAGGTCAAGAGAGAAGACTGGGCCTGGTATGGGCTTTTGGAACCTCACAGCTCACCCCCAATGACACACATCCTCCAAAAAAGCCACACCTCCCAATCCTAGACAAACAGTTCACTAACAGGGGACCACGCATTCACACATACGAACTTATGGGGGCCATTTTCATTCATACCACCACACCAAGCTTACACCTTAAGAACCTAGAAAAGAGCCAAGCATAGTGGCACACACCTCTAATCCCAGAACGAGGGAGGCAGAGGCAGGTGGATCTCTGTGAGTTCAAGGTAAGGCTGGACTACACAGTGAGTAATTCATTTTATTAAATTTGTATCACTTGATTATTATTATTTTGCCTATATTTATGTATGTATTCTGTGTGCATGTGTGCTGATGCCCTCAGAGGCCAGAGGGGGGCATCAGATGCCCTGAAACTGGAGGTACAGATTGTTGTGAGTCACCCTATGGGAGCTGAGAATCAAACCTGGGTCCTTTAGAAGAACAGTCCAAGTTCTTAACCAATGAACCATCTCTCCTGCCCTGAGACCAAATTTTACTTTTGTTCTGTAAAAAAGGTACCTGTTGACTAAATTCAATCACTAGACCCACAGGGTGGACAGAGAGAACTGAGTACCCCCAAATCACCCTCACTTCTACATATTCACCATGGCATATGCATAACACATACAAAAAAAATTTTAAAAGAGAGATTCTTGCTGGGTTGTAATGGTGCATGCCTTTAATCCCTGTATTTGGGAGGCAGAGACAGGGAGATCTCTGTGTGAATTTGAGGTCAGGCTAGTCTAAAGAGCAAGTTCCAGGACAGCCAGAGCTACACAGAGAAACCCTGTCTCTAAAAAAATCAAAGAGAGACCCTAAATTGAAGGAGCCTGGGCTACACACAAGGAACCAGGCAAGGAAAAAGAGTCTGCACACCCAGCTTTCTAATAGAGTACTTTTAAAAGTGTATATATCAAGGCTTGGTGGGACTTATTCTAGTAAAGTAAGGTTTGGCTAGACATAAAAAATAGATCTGTGTTTTAGGACGAAGTTCAGGGCTCCTGTGGCAGCAGTAGACATGCACCTTACTGCTTAAACAGCGGTGGATGGGAGCTCTGGGACAGATTACACAGGATTGTTTTACATCCAAGATTAAAATAATACCTACAAACAAACAAAAATCCGATGCTGGTAAGACAAGTGGGTGGAGATGCTTGCTGCCAAGCCTGATAACCTGAGTTTGATCCTCAGGTCCCACATAATGGAAGGAGAAAACCAATTCCCAAAGTTGTTGTGTTCTCTGACTTCCACATACATGTCATGGCATGTACATGTGAACACACCCCACACACACTAAATGCAATTTCTAAGTCTTGTATTAACAAAATGAAACATATAAATCATTTCAATAAAATTAATTCACATGAAAATCAGTTTGACAAAATTCAACATTCAGTAACGATAAAACTCTTTGCAAACAGGAAGGAACCTCAATGATACTGAGCATCTATGAACTGCCCCACAGCCGGCATCACACCTATTGATGAGACAGCAGCTGCTTCCCCCTAAGACAGGAACAAGACAATGACACCTACTCTCCCCGCTTCTAGTACAACGTTCTCCAGACAGTCCCAGCCAGTGCAAAAGGCAAGAGAAAGAAAATACATAACGACTAAAACATGGCCTCTTGAGTCAGGTGTGGTGGCAACACCTGTAATTCCAGCACTTGACAGGAAGTTCAAAGCAAACTTGAGGCCATCCTAGACCACATAGTGAATTCCAAGCAAGACCTTATCTCGAATAAACAAACAAAATATGTCTTTCAGCAAATTATGCTGTGATACATGAGCAAAACATATGAAAGAAGAAAATGAAGTCTCCAAAGCAAACTTAATGGCCTAAACATAACCAGCTATGGTGTACAGAGGCACATGCATGTAATCTAACCATGCAGGAGTTTGAGGCCAGCATGGATTATAGGGTGAAACCCTGTCTACTTAAAAATAAAAATAAAATAAAGCCTGAGCTGGGTGTGGTGGCTTAGGCAGGCAGGCAGGTGGGACTCTGTGAGTTTGAGGCCAGGCTGGTCTGAGACATTCCAAAATGAGAAATACACTCACCTTGTTTTTTCAGTTTTGTCCCAACTTCAGGCAGACTACAGTAAACAACATCTCCCAAAGCTTCCTGAAATACAAAAACAACATAAAAATGTCTAAGAAGTTGACCCCACCAGAAAACAGGAAAGAGACAAACACCTCATTGCCTAAATTTTTGTCTATGTATTTCACACATGAGGGGCTACATTCTTTGCTTTTCTGTACAACCCTTTAAACTTGTAAAATGGGCCAGGCGTGGTAGCATATACCCAAAATCTAGCACTTGGGGGACAGATGTAGGAGGGTTAAGTCCATCGCACAAAAAGAATAAAATCAGGTAAGATTTGGTACACCTCTGGTCAGAGGCTGAGGAAGGGGGACCCAAGTTCAAGATCCACCTTGTCTATAGAATTGGTTCAAGGCCAGCTAAGGCACCTTAGCCAGAGCCTATCTCAAAATGAAAGTAAGAAAAGGCTAGAGATGTAGCTCAGTGGTGGAGAACCTGCCTCGCATGTGTATGACCCAGGGAGCAACCACAGTACTGCGTAAATAATACTTTAAAAGCAAAAACACGCGGAAGTCTGCGGATAACTTGCAGGAGTCGGTTCTTCCCCCCTACTGCGTGCATCCCGAGGATCGAACTCAGGTTTTTAGGCTTGGTGGCAAGCACCCTTACTCACTGAGTCATCTCAGCAGCTCTAAAAATAATCTGCAAGAAACAAGCCACCCGCCAGATCTGACCTCTAGACTGGAGTAACCCCAGGCACAAACCACATGCTCCAAACAAGACTACAAGGTGTTCTGAGCACCCTGTGCTTTCCACCTCTGCAGTTTGAGGCCATGACCCAAACTGCACTGCCTACTCACTCATCCGACAGTGGTCCTCACAGACCTGCCTCCCGGGGCACCACCGCATCAGGTGACTGACCCACCTTCCTCACGCCCCCCAGATGGACTGTCTCCCATACGTTTTGTAAGTGGCTGTCGTACAGGTGACTCCCTGTGTAGATGAACTACGTGTGCTGGGCCCCCTCAATAGATAGACAGGGATGCCAGTGAAGGTACCAGAAACCCGGAGGTCTTCCCAACAGTTCTGTCCTGCCTCATGCACACATGCATCCAGTAGAAACCACTGGCCATGCATCTGCTTGGCTTCCACTGAGAAGTATCTCAGTATGAGGGTAGTGACATGGGGTTATTAATATTATTAACAGAGAAAAGGCCAACTAAATAAAAGTCTCTCTTGGTGTCAGCAGTGTTTATCTGTGTTTCCTGTCTGTCTTTGGTCATGCGGGTTCTCACGTGTCTACAGTGGCACCCCCTAGCTTTTGAGCTTGCTCTTCTCAACTGTCCTCAAATAACATTCCCTGCTTTTAAGTGTTGACTCAGTACTTAAAAAAAAAAAAAAAAAAAAAAACCTTTCTGTTTGCTGTTTAGCCCAGGCTAGTCTCAAATTCATAACCTCCTGCCTTGGCCTGAGGATGAGGTAACAGGTTTGTCTCTTTTAACGCCTTGTGCTGTTCTAACTAGTTGACATTTGACCTGTTTGACTTCCAACTTCTCCAGAAGAGCCCCAAAGCACTGTACGTTTCGTAAGGTAGAGACAATCCAGACTACTGAGAGCAGACTGTACAAACACTTCAAGACAATCCAATCAATACCTGTGCAAAATTGCTGATTCCCACTGTTCCAATACCATTTTCTGTGGTTATCCATTCATGTTTCTCTGTGAATTTACGCACTAAAACAGAAGACCAGCATTTCAGAAAAGCAGCATCACTTCTTCAACAGCCCTTCAAACGCCATTCTGCCAAAAGCTCAGACCTCCCCAGGACTGGTGACCGACACTGACATTGCCTTGCAGCAGTCTGATGCCCAGTAAAGAACGACGACGATGTGTAAAGACAGGGCGGTTTTAAAACAAAGGAATGTTGTAAAAATTGGTTTTTATGTATGTGAGGGTTTTGCCTGCATGTATGTATGTGTACTACATGTGTGCAGAGTCCATGGAGGCCAGAAGAGGATGATGTCAGAATCCCCTGAAAGTGGAGTTAAAGATGGTGGTGCTGGGACCCCAACCCGGGACCTCTGGAACAGCAACCAGTGCTCTTAACCCCAGAACCACCTCTCCAGCCCTGAGAGCACATCTGAAATGGAACACCTTGTACAGCCCTGCCTGCGCTTATCTGTTTTAACATCAGTCTAAATCACTCCAGAGCGCATTTCCTGAGTCCATTCTATGACTATAGGTCTGTCTTGAAGAAAGAACTCTATTCTTCGGAAAACAGGCTTGGGGTAATGGGTTTGGGGAGGCAGCATAAAGAAAATGATGCATGCCAGGAAGAATACAGCTGACTCGTTTGAAATACCTAGGCTGAAGCCGGGCGGTGGTGGCGCACGCCTTTAATCCCAGCACTCGGGAGGCAGAGCCAGGCGGATCTCTGTGAGTTCGAGGCCAGCCTGGGCTACCAAGTGAGCTCCAGGAAAGGCACAAAGCTACGCATTGAAACCCTGTCTCGAAAAACCAAAAAAAAAAAAAAAAAAAAAAAGTTCAAGACTTTTAAGATGGCTGAAGAGATGGCTCAGCAGTTAAGAGCACTGGCTACACTTCCAAAGGAACCTGGTTCATTCAATTCCCAGCATTCACATGGTGGCTCATAACCATCCTTAACTCCAGTCCCAGGGGATCTGACTCCCTCTTGTGGCCTCTACAGGCACTGCATGCACATGGTGCACAGATATAAACACAGGCAAAATACCCATATATAAAAGATAAATAATAAAATAACATTAAGACGACATTAAAAAACAGGAAACAATTTCTGAAGGACTGAGAATGCAGCTCAGTAGATGATCACTTGTCTACCATGTGGGGCTGTGGTTCGTTCCACTAATGGGGGAGGGGGGTTGACCTGTAACAGTTGATACTGGGAAGGCCAAGGCAGGAGATCAGTTGAGTATGAGAGTTTAAGGGAGCTTGGGCAACACAAGACCCTGTCTCAAAAGAAAAAGGGGGAAAAAAGAAAAGATTTGAAGCTGGAGAGGTGGCTCAGCAGTTAAGAGCATGTGTTCCTCTTTTTCTTTCTTTTTTTTTAAAAATAATTTATTTTTATTTTATGTGCATTGGTGTTTTCCTGCATGTATGTCCGTGTGAGGATGCCAGAACCCCTTGAACTGGAGCTACAGACAGTTGTGAGCTGTCGTGTGGTTCCTCTGAAAGAGCAGCCAGTGCTCTTACCAGCTGAGTCAGCTCTCCCACACGTGTTCCTCTGGCAGGGGACCTGGGTTCAGTTTCCAGCACTCACTTGGTGGCTCCTGACTGACTGCCGGTAACTACAGTTTCCGTAAATCTGACGGTTCTCTCCTGACCTCCAAGGGCACCAGGCACACAGACATGCATGCAGACAAAACACCTATAACATATATCCTTTAAGATAGAAAAACCAGCCAGACGGTGGCGGTACACGCCTTTTATCCTAGCACTCAGGAGAGAGGCAAGTGGATCTCTGTGAGTTCAAGGCCAGCCTGGTTTACAGAGTAAGTTCTCTCCAAAGCTACAAAAAACCAAAAGATGTAACCTAAAGAAGGCAATGTGACTCTTCAGGTAGAGTTGGCTAAGGATACTGCAGTTTAGTTCTAAGGACTGAAATGAACTTGCTATAACAAATGTAACCCGGCCAAGTTCTTAGAATTCTTCAATCATTAAGCCTGTCCTAGAAGAAAATGGTTACTGTTGTTCAAAGAAGAACACTGGGGCCTGAGCTCAGTGGAAGAGTGCTTGTCAAGGCCTTGGCTTCCGTTCCCAACACACTCCAAATAGAGGAAAAGGGATCTGGGTCAAAGATGATGTACAGCTATGGCTGCAGCACTCAACTCTCTTTCCCAACAAGTCTAGAATCCACTGACTACATCACCAATCATGAGCAGGTCAAAACCAGCACAGCCTCTGACTGTAAGGAGTGGACAGTTACAAATATGTGTCACCCTGCTAACATGGAGTGTCGCTACTCTGGCCTCAGTTTTGCAGCTGAGCCAGCACAACTAGGTCTACTTGACTTCAGAGTCCATATCATCCCTTTAGACCAGGCAGGCCACTTACCCTCACACCACAATAGGGTCCCAGTTCTCCATTAACCCTTGGCCGGACTCAGAAACAAAGCAGATTAGGTAAATAATTACTTTTCTTCCTAAGCCTTGAAAAACACGGTTTGAGGCCTGGGGACGCAGCTTAGTTGGTAGGTCGCTGCCTATTACTGAGGTAGCTCTGGGTTCGGTCCCTCACTGCATAAGCTGGGTGCGGTGGTGCTGGCCACCATTGTCTCAGCAATGGCAGGAGGATCTGAAGTTCAAGGTCATCCTCAGCTACACAGGAATCTCCCAGCTGAGCTAAGTCAGATCATGCCTCAGAGAGCAGAAACAAAACCCACCTTGGTTTGAGGCCTCAGAAAAACTCAGCTGTAACTGAGGGAAGCCCTTCATTCCCTTCCTTTCAGTTCTCAAATACAATCTATTTTCTCTAATATGGCCCAGTGTTTGTGTGTACATATTGTTATGTAATACACACCACTATAACGTCACGCTGTGTTTATGTGTCAAGTTGCAGGTGACAGGACCGTAATTCAGTTCGTCCTCCCAGGAACTGAGGTAGCTATTGTCTCCACTGCCCTCATGCAGGACACTGGGGTTCTGAGAAGTTGAGGGACTGTGCCCAAGACCTCACAGCTATAGGAGGAAGAGCCAGAATTGAGTGATGTCTGTGTGCTTTTCCAAGTGCACGCTCTGCACCCTGCAAAATAAGTGTGCAAAATTCTGCCAGTTTAAAGAGGGAAAAAATAAAAAACCTGGGTAGTTAAGCAGACCATGGGAATTGATATTTTGGGCAATATTTAACTAAATACTGGAACTCCGTATGTAGCTCAAGCTGGCCTCAGCCTCACAGTGATCCTCCACCTCAGCAGTGCCGACTCTGTTACAGGTGGGAGCCACTCACATACCTGGTTTGAAATGGAGTTCTTATTTGAGCAGTGCTCTACCCTTGTACTCCAGTCAACAACACACTGATGTGTCGCAGACTAAATAGAGAAATGTTAGCAAGAAAGGAGCAAACTTTGCACTCCACACTGAGGAACACCGTGATCGACATTTCGAGCTCGCACAGATTTCTGACCCAAGAGCCTTGTTGAGAGCAGCCGTTCAGATTTGTGCTGCCTGAATAGGGATCGTACAAAGGGCAGTTAGGGGCTCCGCTATTTGCGCATAAAAAAAGAAAACTGTTTCCCAACTAACTGTGCGAACGCGTATAATGGGCAGGTCTCCCAGTTATTTCCAGTCCGTCAAATTAGCCTCTTTTCAGCCCCAGTACACATCAATGACTCCATTACAGACGTTAGCAGAACTTCTCTGAAATCTAGAACACTTTTCCTTGCCTTTCTGTACTGCTGAATCTTCAATGCCATGCTTAGCTTTGCGTGGCGGGGGGTAGTAAAAAGCCTTTTCTTTTTTTTTTTTTTTTTTTTTTTGGTTTTTTGAGACAGGGTTTCTCTGTGTAGCTTTGCGCCTTTCCTGGAACTCACTTGGTAGCCCAGGCTGGCCTCGAACTCACAAAGATCCGCCTGGCTCTGCCTCCCGAGTGCTGGAATTAAAGGCGTGCGCCACCACCGCCCGGCGTAAAAAGCCTTTTCATTTCTGCACTTTGCTTTTCTTCCGTTTATCTGTGCGTGCACTCAGTGCTAAATTTTAGAAAGTGCTTCTGTTTAACTTCACTTCGCAGTTCCCCGTTATGGTTCATTTAGCTAAGCACTCCACATCTGGGGTCTCTGTACACCCAAACGTAAGCCACTAGTGCACGAGAGACCGGCTTACCTGCCGGTCCAGCCGGCCTTCTCTCCCAGTTCCACCTTTTTACCCCGGGTACAAAGTTTGCTCGTGTCCTCTCGCGCCTTCTTCAAGAGGGAGAAGGGCCGCAGAACCAGGATCCCAAAAGTGAGAAGCAGCGCGGATAGGGCTGCAGATCGCTCGGGCCGGGAGGCTTGGTTGTGGGGCGCCTGACGACCCCCGGCTGCTCGGCCGTGAGCAGGAGCCGTGACCACGTGCCCCCCACTTACCCGACAGCACAGCGGATCCAGTGCTCAGCGCGCGGACGGCGACGGCACTCGGCACCCAGGGCCGTGGTGGGCAAGAGGCCAGGGCGGTGCGCAGGCTGCAGGCCACAGCCCGCGCGCTCCTAGCCACTCGCAGCGACATGATCGGGGGGTTCCTAGGGTAACCGCACTGCGCCTCTGCCACCGGGCAGGCGGTAACCGGGTGGGCCAGAGTAAGCGGAGCACCGAGCCCGGGGCGGGGCTCGGGCAAGACGCACTCTGATTGGACAGCTCGAAGGTCTCACTTCGGATAGGACGACCCACGCAAGGGGTGTGTCCCTGTGGAAGAGCTGAAGCCCGGATGGGGCTGTGTGAGGGGCGTGGAATGGCTGGGCGGAGAGGAGGCGGGGCCTCGCCGAAGGGCGGAGCCTTTCACTAACACTGGGAGCTTGCGAATGGGAATACTGAGTTAGCAGTCTGTGCGTTCCCCTAAGCTGCATCACCTCAGTGGCCAGGGAAAGACTCCAGCAAGGATGGCTTTGCTGGGCTAACGCAGTATCATGCCATTAAGCCAAAAAGTCCTAGGGAAGATGAGGTGCCGCTCGGCCCTTTAAAGCATACAGTTAGGCCTATCTGCACAAGGTCACTCCCAAGGGGATTCATTTCATCTGAAGACCAGTCAGTGCTAGGCATTGGACAAAGTCACTCTGACACGGATCATATGTGGTTTTTTTGTTTGTTTGGTTGTTTGGTTTCTCTGTTTAGTCCTTGCTGTCCTGGGACACTTTGTAGACCAGGCTGGCCTTGAACTCAGAGATCCGCCTGCTTCTGCCTCCTGAGTGCTGGGATTAAAGGCGTGTGCCACCACCGCCCAGCCTTGTATGCATTTTTAAATGCTGAAAATAACCCAGCCGCTTTATTAGTTTACAGATCCCAAGTGGGTCAGAGACTCTTATCCCCAAGGGAAAGAGAATCATGCAGTTTATGGGGGCCTAGTACAATCTGTGATCACAGCTGCTGAATGAACCTGGGTCCTCCGCAAGAGCAACAAGCACACTTAACCACTGACTCACTTCTCAGCCCCCTAAGATTTTTAATATCCAGCTAGAAAGTAGGAGTTGTCCATCCTCAGGGTTGACTATCAAGTCAGAGACCTCCATTCCTTACCGGCATCAACCTGGCTTCTCTAAACTCTTCACTGTCAAGGGAACTGAGTTGCCATAACCAAGACAAACCAGGATTTACCTTGTGGTGGCTGCAGAAGTCCCGCGGGAGAAGGGGGAGAGAGGGCTCCCTGAAAAGGGTCAGTTTCGCTTAGCCAAGAGGAAAGCATGGGATGGGTGTGGGGCAGGGAACCCCCAGAGTCGCTACAGTGGATTCGGGAAAGAGGGAGGGACAAGACATACCAGAAGCTGTGCTAGATGCTCACTCCTGGCTGCTGGTGAGGAGGAAGTAGGAGCTAGACAGACTCCCTTGTAGGCAGACAGGGAAAAGGGCCATGATTAGGTAACAGAGGTGGTTAACTTCCACGATAGCCAGCTTCTCCCTCACCCTCCTGACCTGAGACAAAAGGCTGGCAACTTAAAGCCCGTGTGGGCTTTTTCTCCTGCCAGCAGGGTCCCCTGCCGCAAGGACTGGCTCAGTAAGTTCAAGGCCACATCAGGATTCATTTACACAACAGTTGTGGGCCAACCAGTCAACCCTTATAGGGAAGCCGCTTCAGAGACAAAAGCAAACAACAATAAACAGCCCTCCAGAAGAGACTGGAATCCCCCCTCTGCTTTACAAAGGGTCTTTTTTTTTTTTTTCTGCATGCCTGTGTCCCCCTCCCCAACCCCAATAAAAAGCCTTTCTTCAACGGCTGATTTCTGTTTGCCCCTGTTTACTGTGTTCAAGATTTCTCAGATGCCACCTGTAGAGACTGTTTCCTGCTTCTTAATTATTTAGCAGTGAAAACAAAACCAATCAAGACCCCTAGGCCGGGCGGTGGTAGTGCACACCTTTAATCCCAGCACTCGGGAGGCAGAGACAGGTGGATCTCTGTGAGTTCGAGGCCAGCCTGGGCTACCAAGTGAGCTCCAGGAAAGATGCAAAGCTACACCAAGAAATCCTGTCTGGGGGTGGGGGTGGGGGGAGGACCCCCAGAGGAGCTGGATGTGGTGGTGCACAACTTTGATCCCAGCATTTGGAGGCAGAAGCAGGTGGATCTCTGAGTTCAAGGTCAGCCTTATCTACAAAGAGAGTTCCCGGACATCCAGGGTTATACAGAGAAATCTTATCTCAAGGAAACAAAACAAAAACAAAACCCTAGAGAGTAATAGTGCTCTTCCTGGTTTGTGGTTTTTGTTTGTTTGGTTTGGCTTGGTTTTTGGTTTTCTGAGACAAGGTTACTGGCTGTCCTGAAACTCGCTCAGTAGACCAGGCTGGCCACGAATTTACAGAGATCCATCTGCCTCTGCCTCCCAAATGCTAGGATTAAAGATGTTCGCCACCACCGCCCAGCACTCTTCCTGATTTTTAAGTCACTCAATTTGTCATTCTTGGTCCCAGAAAGCTAACAGGACACCTATTAGCATTTGGAGAAGTTCTGGGAATCATTCAAAGGCAACTGTCAACGATCAAACTGGTGAATTAATCGTTCCGGAGAGAATATTCTTTTCCACATATGTTTGTTTTATTTCTAGGAGGAAGTACATTTGAACAAGCAGGCTCTCACACGGTGACACCATTATAAATGTATGTATTGTGACGATTTTACTACGGGAGTTCCAGAACTCCTCTATAGAAAGTAAAGCCAGTCCTCTCGTGAGACTCCGGAGTCACTGCCGGCAAGTGCAGGCTGGACGCTCAGGCCTTCTCCCACATGTGGATATACAGATTAAATCCGGGGCAAAGCTTGTGCTGGTTGAGGGGAGAGAGCCTGGGAGGATGGCTCTGGCTGCTCATTGCTGCTCTGAGGCTCTTCCCTTTTATATCTGACACCCAAAAAGCTGAGGATTTTCATCAGGAGCAATTCCGCAATCTCTCCTTCTTCTGACAGCTGCAAGAAGAAAGGACCAAGTGATATATCTGGAACCATCCCAAGATTTTACTGTCCTGGTCGCTCCCAGGGCTGAGGCTACTACGGCCTGGTGGTAGAGTATGTGGCTAATAAGCTCAAGGCTCTGGGTTTTATCCTCAACACCACAAACCAACAGAAGCAGCCTGTTGGTGCCAAGCCTAAAGTCACTAGGTTGTTCTAGGGTTGGGATGATATACTTCGGGGACTCTACCTCTACCGGGGTGGGCGGGGGCAGGGGGTGTTCTTCATGTTGTCTCCAGTGGGCCCTCTTCCTCTGTGTTGAGCATGTCTGGGTTTTCCTGGCAGGGCTTTCCATCCCAAACTGGACAGAGAAACCTTGGCTGGTTACTGCACCTGAATTTAAGCACCGGACACCTTTCAGAGATGGCGGTCACCCACCTCACTCAGCCCTGCCGTGGTGCTTTGCCTGAGTTACCATTTCACTTGTCTCCTCTGCTCACCTCTCGGTCTAGCCCAGCATGGGAGGAATTGGGATATCTGGGGCATGAAAAACTGCATAGGCGTTTCTCACTATACCTTTCCCATACTTAACCATAAGCGATAGATGGATGATAGGTAGGGAGATAGGTGATAGGTAGGGCTATCTAGGTAGCTAGATAGAAAGATAGACAGGCAGGGCTCTAAACTAAAGAAAAAGGCATAGTGACACACACACCCGTAACCTCATCCTTTAGAGGCTAAGACAAATCCAGCCTGAGCTGCAGATCACAATCCTGTCTCATTCATAAATAAAGCAAAGCAAAAACAGATTGTAGGATATAAGAATGGCAGGTCATACTTAAAGGCTGTAGGTAGAGTCACATAGACATGGTGAAACATGTCTATAATCCCAGCACTTGGAGGCAGAGGCAGGAGGATCAGGAGTTCAAGGCCAGACTGAGATCCATGAGATCTTGCCTAAAACAAACAGCAAAACTGTACATATATCAACAAAGCCGTCCTATTGGATTAGGGATCCAGAGTAACACCACGTAACCAATTACATCAACACCCACTCTACTCTCCAATATGGTCGTATATGGAAGTAGTGGGGCTTGGCATTTTGACCTATTTTTTTAGAGGACAAAATTTCTTCTTTCTTTCTTTCTTTCTTTTCTTTTCTTTTTTGGTTTTTCGAGACAGGGTTTCTCTGTGTAGCTTTGTGCCTTTCCTGGAACTCACTTGGTAGCCCAGGCTGGTCTCGAACTCACAGAGATCCGCCTGCCTCTGCCTCCCGAATGCTGGGATTAAAGGCGTGTGCCACCACTGCCCAGCTACAGGACAAAATTTCAATTCATAACAGCTACTAACCCCACCTCAAAAAAGCTTCTTAGACAGTGAAAACATAGGCAATATTTAGTTGCAAAAGATTATGTAGGCCCAGTGTGGCGACACACACCTTAGATTCCATCACCCAGGAGGCAGAGGCTGGTTGGTCTGTGTGTTACAAGGCCAGCCTGATCTACTTTTTTTTTTTTTTTTTTTTTAAAAAAAAAGAGTGAGTTACTGATAGATACCACAACATGGATAGGCCTCAAAAATAGTGTCCTCAGGCTGGAGAGATGGCAGTTAAAAGCACTTGCTCTTCTTGCTGAAGACCCAGGTTCCATTGCTAGCACCCACACTAGGCGGCTCATAACCATCTGTAACTCAAGTTCCACAGAATTCCAGTTCTGGCCTTCACAGGAACTGCAAGCAGGTAGTGGTACACATACAAACACACAGACACACACACACATACACAAAATAAATAAATAGATAAAGGAATAAGTAGTAAATAAAATAATATTGTCCTAAGAGGAAGCAGCCAGAGACAAAAGCACATTCATGTATGATCCCATTTATAAGAAGAATAAATGAAAAGAGTGAGTTCACCTGGTCATATTTTTGCTCCTCACTGAAGGCCACCAGAATGACAGAGATAAACAGATTCAGTACCACGAATGTCATAAAAACTATGCAGGAGCCAATGAGGAAGGAGCCAAGAACTGGGCTGTAGTCCAGGACCTGCCAGGAAGAAAGCCCGTCATTCCCATCTCCTGTAGCCGCCACCCCCCTGAGAACCCCTCAGCCGTCAATCAGGTCCTTTGAGCTGAGTAGAGGCAGGAAGATGCCCTGTGCCTGGGGCTGGGAGCATGGACTGAGCTCCCCAGAGTTGGCCCAGAAGGGGTATCAGCTGCACCACTGCCCATCACTGCTTCCTCTAAAAACAGGCACCATTTCTAGCTAGGGCCGGGAATTTCTGCAACCCAGCATGGCCCTCCTCAGGGTCTAGTGTTCTTCTGTAAGCAGAAGCCCCCAGAGTAGGCTGTCTAAAGGGAAACAGTTTTATTGGTCTAGAGAAGCCCTGTGCTTGCCAGGCTCTGCACTACACCCGGGGTAGTACTGGGGAAGGTGGGAAGGGAGTGATTTTAAGGCAGATTCGGCACAGATCGCAGTGGCCACGCCCACCCATCCCCTTCTCCCTTTACCTCTTCATAGTTGAAGATCCCCAGCTGTAGGCTGATCATTGTCTCGGCTGCGTCAAAGAGGGTTTTGTAGGAACGGAGTTTCCAACCAAATATTAAGTTTGACTGTCAGGGAAAGAGTCTTCATGAACAGGGAATGAAAGGGCAAAGCCCCTCCCCTAGTCCTGCTGCTGAGATGGTGACTGGGATATACAGAGCGGGTGAAGGATTCAAATGGAATGCAGACAAGGACACACGGGCTGCTGGTGCATGTGGTCTATGAGTGCTGGGAGGTGTGAGACTGGACAAAGCTTGGGTGAGAGATGACCCAAGCAGGGCTAAAGGTCAAAGACAAAGGCTACCCAGGACTACGTTGGAAAATCATGGACCTATTGTGCCTCAGGGTTGGAATGCGCATTTGGCTAGAGAGCAGGAAGAGGCCAGAAGCCTTTTTCTTAGTACTTGATAATAAGAAAGAGTTGAAGGGTCAGTGTTGGTCATGGTTGGTTGTTGGCAAACAGATGTTAACTGTCAACATGTAGTGTTAAGCAGCTGAATGAAACAATATTGGTCCTCCTGAGTCCAAGTATTTAGGACTGCACCCTGACCTCTCCACCTCTGCCCTAGCTCAAGGAGAGGGTGGGCCAATTCATTCATGAACACAGTAGGTGCTCACTGTTCATGCCTGGAAAGTAGCCATGAGGCTTCTAAGCAATTGAGGTATCAGAATTGGCCGCCTGAGCAGGGCCGGCTGCAGAAAGCAGCCCATCACGAGAGGCCACTGCGCCCTTCTGGTCTCGGACCTTGTTCTGCCTCATTCCCGTTCTACTGAGGTCCTGTCTTTGTTCTTGGAGGTGGACATTTCCCAAGGTCTCGGCTAAGAGATCCTGGATTCACACACACTGTCCTTCCCTTGGGAACCCCAGTCCCCCACTAACCCTGACGGTCCCCTTCACAGTACCAAGTAGCCTTACTTCCATCAAGCCCTGCCCTGAGGTTTTCCCACAGGGGGCACTCACTGCAATGGAATAAGCCAGGAGCATGATAAGGATGACGGTGACAAAGCCTGAAATGTCACCCCAGGCCCGGCGTAGTGCTGATGTGATCATGTTCATTTTGGGATTCAATCGGAGCAGGTGCCAAAGCTTCACTGTGGACAGCAGGACCAGGAAGGCAATGATGTAACCAAGCACAGCATCAGTTGCTGCTGTCTCACTGAAACTGATCCCCCTGTGGGAACAACGGGAAAGCCCTCTCAGATACCAGCATGGCTGGAGTCCATCCAGACACAGGGTTATATTTACTGTGATATCCAAGGTCAACACATCCTGAAATAGGTCTGGGAGTAATTCCAATCCCCGCCCCAAGTCAGGTGATGACGGTGGTGGTGATATCGAGGAGCATGTTGTTATTCTTGTTGGTGATGATGGTGATAAGAGTGATAGTAGTAGATGTACCAATAAGATTGCTCAGTGGGTAAAAGTAATTTCCAGGCAAGCCTGGTCACCTGAGTGGGTTCCCAGAACCCATGTAAACGTGGGGAAGGTGGAAGGAGAGAACCAACTCCTGAAAACTGTCCTATGGTCTCCACACGTGCTGTGGCATGTTTGTGCCTGCTCTCTCTGTCTGTCTGTCTGTCTGCCTGGCTCCCTCTGTGTGAGTGTGTGTGTGTGTGTGTGTGTGTGTGTGTGTGTATCTCTGTCTCTCTCTCTCCCTCCCCCCCCAGTACTCATAAATAAAATATGCTAGATGTGGTGGTGATGCCTTTAATCCAGTATTTGGGAGACAGAGGCAGGCAGATCTCTGTGAGTTCAGATCCAGCCTGGTTTACAGAGTGAGTTCCAGAACAGCCAGGGCTATGTACAGAGACCTGCCTCAAAAAACAAAACAAAACAAAAAAAAAAAAAACAAAAAACAAAAAACAAGCAAAACAAAAAGTCAAAATAAGTTAAAATAGAAGAATGATCATGGTGTCGGTAGTGATGATGACATTGGTGATGATGGAGTGATGGAGATGTAGTAATGGTGACAACAGTGATGATTAGGATGAAGGTGATGCTGTTGGTGATGGTGGTGATCATGATGATGAGGGGGTTGAGAAGAGTGAAAGTGATGAAGATAACAATGATGATGAGAATGCTGATGATGATGGTATTGATGAGGATGATAACGATGATGAGAAGCTGATGATGATGGTGATGAGGATGATAACAATGATGATGAGAAGCTGATGATGGTGATGAGGATGATAATGATGATGATGAGAAGCTGATGATGATGGTGATGAGGATGATAATGATGATGATGAGAAGCTGATGATGATGGTGATGAGGATGATAATGATGATGATGAGAAGCTGATGATGATGGTGATGAGGATGATAATGATGATGAGAAGCTGATGATGATGGTATTGATGAGGATGATAACAATGCTGATGAGAAGCTGATGATGGTGATGAGGATGATAACGTGACCTTGAAGATTCAGTGGCTTATTCTCTGGACCTTTAACCAGCAGTTTTGATTAATGGCTACAGAGCTATAGAAGGATGACAAAAGAGGAATATATTGGGGTAGGGGGTTGGGAGGATGAAGAGAGAGTCTTTTGTGAGTCTTGACCTCCCTGCTCTGGGGTCACTAAATGCCACTCCCTCCTGCACATTTATTTGAGTGTGCATTCCCAGCTGCCTTCATATTGAAAGAAGCATGGAGCTTCTGTTTGTTGTGCTAAGCGAGAATCTGATTTGCTTTGTGTCTCCGAACTTCGAGATGGAGCAGGTCTTGCTATCTCCAGCTCAAAGATAAGAACCGAGAGTTGGCACAAGATCACTCAGCTGGTGATGTACACAGCTTGTGAGAGGAGGAACGAGTTGAAATCCAGGTGTGTCTGGTTTCAAGCCCTCCATTCTCCTTTGGGGCTGATGTATTCCAAATTAAGTCTAAACAAACAGGTTCTCATGTTGGTTGCCCAGGGTGGCCTCATACTCACTATGTGGCTGAGGATGACCTTAAGCTTCCTAACCTCTTACCTCAGCCTCACAGGTGTTAAGATTTCCAGTGTGTAGCACTGTGCCCAAGCCAGCTCTAATGTATAGCTTTCTCTATCAGCTTATATTAATTACATAATAATGGGTTTCACCAAGATAGTTCCATACATGCATATGATGTGTTTTACACAATGTGTTTTGATTCACCCCTATTAGCCTCTCTGGTCCCCTTAACCCCACTCCTGCTGACCCTTCCTAATCCATTCTCCTCCTTCCATGCCCTCTTCATTTTTGTTTTGGCGAGCCAATGATTTTACTTAGGATTGCTTACATAAGCGCCAGCAACTAAGCGCGGTATATAGCTTTTAAAATCTGTTTTCCTAATTGGTATTTTAAGTTTTAGGTAGACATACCATGTTTCTCATTTACTGAAAAAAATTACAGCTACTTTACAGAAGCAGTCTTGCCATACAGGCCCAGAGCCTGCCTCTGTCAAGCTTTCCCTTATACCTGCTGGCTTTAGCCACCCACCAGGGCAGCTTTCTATAGGGAGCATAGGTAGGCATGGACTGACTTTGCCCCCTTAGGTCCTAGTCTGTCCTAGTCAGGCCTACTACAAAAGTCTCCAGCCTTCCAGAATCTTCCTCCTCTCTGAACAAACTGGAGTCCTGGTACGGATGGCTACTTCCTCTTTGGCTTCTTTGAGCATTTTCCGACCCCTACTCCTGAGCCGACAAGATGGCTTCATGGGGAAAGGCGCTCACTGGCAAGCCTGATGACCTGAGGTTGATCTTGGAGACCTACATGACGGAAGGAGAGAGCTGGCTCTTTCAAGTTGTCCTTTGATGTCCACATGCATGCCCCCCTCCCCCGCACACACAAAATAAATAAGTATAATTAGCAAAATAAAATACCAAATCCCTTTCATGTCATTGAATTGCTCAATATGTGGAAACAATAACAATTCCCAGCCCTTGTCTGAGGAGGCAATTAGCTTCATTATAGTGTGCCTCTCAAATGTGGCTACATATTGGAGTAAGCCAGAGGAATGATAAAATACTGGTGCTGGAGTGCCATCTCTGGACATCACAAGCAAGTCTGGGAGGCAGCCTGGACCACAGGGCTGGCTCCCTTCCTTCCAGAATCCAACTGGAGAGCCAGGGCTGAGGACCACTGGGTTGCAGAAACGGTGAAGCAAATCACTTGGTCTTAAAAGGTGTTTTATTAATGGGTTGGGGAGATAGTTCTGAGGTTAGGAGCACTGGCTACTCTTCCACAGGACCCAGGTTCAGTTCCTAGCACCTACATGGTGGCTCACAGCACTCTAACTCCAGTTCCAGGGAATCCAGCACTGTCTTCCGGCCTCCTTGGGCACCATCAGGCACACATGCAGTGCACAGACACACGTTTAAGCATTAACCAGCCAAATAAAAATATTTTTAAAAATAAATAAAAGTATTTTATTAAAATTCAGGACTTGGACTAGGGGCTTATCTTAGTAGTAGAGTATGTACTTAGCATATAGCAAGACCCTGGGTTTGATCCCCAGCAAAAAGAAGGAAATGGGAGGGGGAGTTAGGAGGGATGGAGGGAGAAGGAATCAGGTAGGTTCTTGTAGGAAAAAAAAAGCTTATCTATTTAAAAATTTATATAGAGGGGTTGGGGATTTAGCTCAGTGGTAGAGCACTTACCTAGCAAGCGCAAGGCCCTGGGTTTGGTCCTCAGCTCTGGGGAAAAAAAGAAAAAGACAAAATAATAAAAATTTGTATAGGCTTCTGAAAAAGATTAAAAAAGAAAACATGACTTTACTTAAAATGATCTGGCAGCATAGACCTGTAATCCCAGCTATTTGAGGAGCCAAGGCAGGAAGGTTGGAAGTTTAAGACCTGTATAGACTGCAGAATTAGTTCAAAGTCAGCCTGGGTGACTCTTTGAGACCCTGACTCAGTTCTTTTTAAGTAAAACTAAGACTGGGATGGGGGTGTGGTTCACTGGGATGGGGAATGTGATTCACTGGGATGGGGGGTGTGGTTCACTGGGATGGGGGTGTGGTTCCCTGGGATGGGGTGTGGTTCCCTGGGATGGGGGTGTGGTTCACTGGTAAACCACTTGCCTAGTATGTGTGAGGTTCTGGGTTCAAGCCCTAGCACTGAAAAACAGAAGCTAAAAATCTTTGGTTGATAGATTAATAAAATTATTAAATTCAACTAAGGATTTCAAATTAATCTTCAAACTGAAGCTTAACTGCACTTAGGTTGGCTAAGTTTTACCCAGTCTTAGTTTTACTTAAAATCTAAGATCCCAGTCTTAGTTTTACTTAAAAAGCTCATAGCTCAGTAGTAGAGCAATTTTTAGGAAGAGTGAAGCCCTGGATTTAAGGGTTTGATTCTCAGCACCACATCACCAAAAAAAAAAAAAAAGAGCAAGGTGGGTGTGGTGACAAATGCTGTTAATACCAGCACTCGGAAGGTAGAGGCCAGTCTGGTCTACAAAGTGAAGGCTGTTACACAGAGATACTCTGTCTCGAAAAACAAACAAACAAAACCCAAGGGCTAGAGAGATGGCTGAACAGTTAGGAGTGCTTACTGCCCTACCAAAGGACCCAGGTTTGGTTCCCAACAAACACATTGTTCAGCCCATACCCTCCTGTAACTTTTGCTCTGGGGGAACTAATGTCCTCTTCTGGCTTCTGCATGCATCTACACACATGTGGCAGGAAGATTTCTTTTTTATATTTTTTTCTGACATCCACTCTAAAAAGAGAACTGTCTAAGTCGGTTCAAGACCCAAGAAAATAATAAACTGTGTGGATGTCAAGAATGAAGTATGAGGTGAAGGGAGGAAGGAATGCATTTGTCAAGACACTGTGGTGTATGTATGATCTCATGGGCCACCTGTCACACACTCCGCATTGTTCCTCTGGGAACCCAGCCTTTGTTCTCTGGATGGCCAGCTCTTTGTGGAAAGGCCAGAGAGTCCACACTTGGGGCTACATGGGCCAGATGGTTCCTGTCTCAGTGACTCAACATTGCCACTGTAGCAGAAAAGCAGCCATAGGCGGTGTGTGAGCAAATGGGTGTGCCCACCCATATTGTAATAAAACTTTATTTGTAGCAGGGCATGGTGGCACGTGTCTGTAATCCCAGCACTAGGGAGACAGAAGCAGGAGGACCAGAGTTCATGCTCATCTGCATGAGCAGCTAATGTTCTTAACCACTGAATCATCTTCCAGCCCTGTTACTGTATTTTGTATTAAAGATTCCTCTCTACCTAGATATAGAACAGCAAGAGAGGGTAATGGTGTGTGTGTATGTGTGTGTGTGTGTGTGTGTGTGTGTGTGTGAATATGATCAAAGTGTATTAGATGCATGTATGAAAATGCCACAATGAAACCCATTATTTTGCATTTATAACAAATGTGTAATTTTAGTAATTAATACATGCTAATTTAAAATTCAAAATGAAAGAAACCTTTCCAATTTCATAAGTTCCAGACCCTGAGGGTGAATCTAAGAGCAGCTGAGGTTATATCTTTAAGGACTGCCCTCCATCCACTCAGGGTCGGCAGGGTTTCCAAAGCCTTCCCCTGAAGGAGCTATAGGAAGGAGAGGTAGGACAGGGTCAGGGAAGCCAAGAAGCAGCTACATACTCGCCCCTGTGCTTCCGGTAGCGCTGGAGGTCGCGATCTGCCAGGATAGCCCTCTTCACAAACACCACCAGAGCGCTCCAGCTGGTGAGGATGATGGTCAGTTCGAGAAGATTCCATTTGCTGCAAAAGTAACCCCACTTCTGCTTCCTCATGAGCTTGCCCTGGGAAAAGGGTCCAGAGATTCTGTCTAAGGCTATGGCAGTATCTACCCCTTCAAACCAAAGACCTCTGGCAGGATGTTACCCTGCCCCACATACAGAGTCCCTGGAGATCCCACCACTAACTCAGGTGCCAGACTTGAGGCTGTAAATACAGTAGCTAAGAATGTGTGCATGTACGTGTATGCGTGTGCTACTAGGGATTGAGCCAGGGGCCTTAAGCATTCTAGGCAAGCAGTCTGCCACTGAGTTATATCATCAGCCATGTATAGCAGGCTTTCTTTTAGGCCACCATCCAGCTCCCAAATCATGACACGGAGACTTATTATTAATTATGAATGCTCAGCCTTCTTATACTTGTCCCACTAGCTCTTATAACTTAACCTGTTTCTCTTCATCTACGTTTTGCCTTGGGGCTTTTTACCTTTTTTTTCATTCTGTATGTCTATTCCGTGTCTGTCTGTCTGGCAGCTGCCTGGCTGCCTAGCCCAGGAGTCTCCCTTTCTTTCTCCCTCCTTCTCTTCTCCCTTCTCTATTTATTCTCTCTGCCCGCCAGCCCTGCCTATCCCTCCTCTGCTGAGCTATCGGCCGTTCAGCTTTTTATTAGACCTTAGACAGGCAAGGTGAAAGAGTAACACATCGTTATCTAATTAAACAAGTGCAGCATGAACAAAAGCAATGCCTTTGCATAGTTAAAGTCGCATTCTGCCACATAAACAAATGTAACACATCTCTACATAGTTAAAGTAATATTCCACAACAGCCATCTTTTACTTTTTTCTTAAGACAGGGTCTTGCCGGGGGGTGGTGGCACACGCCTTTAATCCCAGCACTCAGGAGGCAGAGGCAAGCAGATCTCTCTGAGTTCAGCCTGGTCTACAGAGTGAGATCCAGGACAGGCACCAAAACTACACAGAAAAAACCTGTCTCGAAAAAACCAAAAAAAAAAAAAAAAAAATCTTTTAGCTCTGTAGCCTAGGCTGCCCTTGCACCAACAATCTTCCTGCCTCTGCTCCCCAAGTTCTGGGATTACAGGTATGTGCCACATCCAGTTGGGTGCCCTGCTGTAAGAGGTCATGTTGAATTATGGGAGGTTAGGGTGAAGGTCAGGTGACAGACTATGGGTCTCAATTCAAGTTTTGGATTTGGGGACTGAGAATGCAGCTCACTGATAAACACTTGTCTAGCATGTAGGTGGCCTTGGATCCAGTTGACCTTGGTAAATGAGGTCTCTGGGCCTTAGTGTCATCCTCTGAATGCTGGAGCCAAAGGACCGTTCTCTTGTTTAGAAAGAACATAACATCTGTGGTAGTTGGAATGTAATTGGCCCCCATAAGCTCATAGGGAGTGGCACTATTAGGAGATGTGTCTTTGTTGGAATAGGTAGGTATAGCCTTGTTGGAGGAAGTGTGTCACTGTGGGGTGAACTTTGAGGTCTCATATATGCTCAAGGCACGCCCAGTGTCTCAGACCACTTCCTGTTGCCTGCAGATCAAGATGTATTAACACTCAGCTCCTTCTCCAGCACCATATCTGCCTGCATGCTGCTATGTTCTACCATGATGATAATGGATTAAACCTCTGAACTGTAAGCCAGCCCCAGTTAAATGGTTCCTTTATAAGAGTTGCCAGATCATGGTGTCTCTTCACAGCAATAGAAACCCTAACTAAGATACATCCCTTAACCTAAGCCTTTTGGAAGGGCTAAAGTCAGAAGCCATAATACCAACCCAGATCCAACTAACCCTTGGAAGGACCAACACTGTCAGGTCAGTTCAGTTCTTGGACAATACCAACCCTAGTTCTTCCTGCAACAGCCTGGATTGGCTCTCAGGACCAACAGAAGGTCTGCCTGCCAAGCACCTGGGGCAAAAAAAAACCCCTTCCCTGCTGCCTCAGGCTCCACCATAGGAGGTGGGAAGGCAAAATGATGAATCCATCCATCTCTGCCCACTGAGCCCTCACCCCCCTCACCTGCACCACCATGTAGTAGAAGAGGAAGAGGAAGTAAATGAGCTCAGCTGCTACCACGAAGGGGTGCCAGCCATCTGTGAAGGGGTACAGGCGCAGGCTTTGTAGGGCCGCGTGTGAGAAGAAGGTACCTGGGGAGAAAAGTGCCTCTGTTCACCTGCCTGTTGGAGCCCCAGCTTCTGCCCAGACTCACATCACATAACTCAAGCAAGAAGACTAATGTCCTTAGGACAAGGAGATACAATGGACAAAGTTAGATGTGGGCAAGCTGCCAATGACAGTGGACAATCCAGAAGGGACAGAAGGAGCTGCCCCAGAAGGTCCTTGAGACCCCCAATCCCTGGGGTTGGTTTATGTGCACAACACCTCTGCCGAGCCCATCCACCCAGAATCTTCTACCAGCCTCCCCACATTGCTCATTTATGCTGTTTCCCCCACAGAGCTTCCCTGAAGATCATTTAATAGCCAATGTGCCAAGCATGCCAACCTTCCTATGTGGCCAGATGGGGACACAGGAAAACTTCAGCTACACCTATGAGTTGTCATCTGCTTATAAATCTTTCTTTTTTCTTTAAAGATATGATCTCACTGTACCCCTAGCTGACCTGGAACTCCCTATAGAGACCAAGCTGGCCTCGAACTCACAGAGATCCACCTGTCTCTGCCTCCCGAGTGCTGGAATTAAAAGCATGCACCACCATACCATACTGTGTCTTTTCCTTACATTCTTTCTAGTTTTGTTTTTATTTTTTTCCATTTAAATTATTTGAGTGAAAAATGTTATTTTTGCTTTTTGAAACAGACTAATGTATCCCAGGCTGTCCTTGAACTTGCTATGTAATCAAGGATGACCTTGAGATCTTGATTCTCCACCTCTGGCTCCTGAGTACTGGGAGCACAGGCCTTTACCTCCTTAGGTACCTGGCTTATGAGACAACATTTTAAGCCAGTTTGACAAGTAAAGCTATTATTGCCTGTGAATGTAAAGCTAGCCCTCAGGGTGACAGAAAGACAGATTGAAATTAAGTTCCAGGCCAACAGAGGCCTTGTAGCAAAATCCTGTGTATATATTTTAAAATTTAGTGAGTGTGGATCTTATAAAAAAAAATACAGTGTATGCATGATACTGCATGCATGTCTAAAATTCTGAAAGAATAAAGTCTTTAAATTTTAGGCCGAGTGTGTTCACCCTGTGGTCTCAGTAGTCAGAAAGTAGAAACAGTAAGATCAGTTGGAAGCCTGCCTGGACTACATGCAACAAGCATGTCTCAAAACAAGCAAACAAATAAAATAGCAGTTGAATGCTTTTAAATGTTCAGTGTTTAACAGAGAGGAAGCTGAGTTCTAGGCAAATTGAGTATTAGCTGAGGAGGCTTTAGGTTGATTTCAGTCTTGGTAGCTTGTAATTAACATTTTTAAAAGATGGCAGATGGGGAGAAAGTGAACAGGAAGTATAAAAGCCCACCAGGGAGGTGAGGGTGAATATTATGTGTGAATCTCTGGTCTCAGTTGTGTGAGTGCGGTTGGATGGTGATGTCAATGTGCTCCCCACTGTGGGATGAAGAGGTGGACAAGTTACCTTCGCATTCCAACTGGATTCCCTTAAGATCGTGAAAGAAACCAGCCCACAGTAGAGAAGAAAGACAGGCTAGAATAGCATTGATGCTTTGCCTTCGGGGACCCAGGGATTCATGACCCATTGCAGGCCGAACCCAGACCGCACCCCAACTTCCCTGGACCCCAGTCCCTGAGGCAGCAGGACTCAGCTAGGTTAGAGGCACAACCCAGGATGAGGATTTCCAGGAGAGATGGCTCACCCAGGCCACTACTCTCCAGTGTGAGTGTGACAATGCAGAATAGGTTGACGTTGGCATTGTAGACAGTGAATTCCACAAACACGGCTCTGGTCAGGGTGTCCAGCCAGCTGTTGTCAAAGAGGTACTGGAGAATCCTGTGGAGGAAGAGCACTTGGGTGTCCTCTTTCTCAGGAGGCTCCCTGCCTGTGAACCACCGCATGAGGCTCAGGCTTACTGTCTACACCTTCTACTCTGCTCTGCTCCCGGGCCACACAGCTAGCTCCTGGGGACAGTCACCATTTGCCAGCCACATGGTGTTGTTGGCTTATGGTCTCCTGAGCATTAGAACAGAGTTTGTCAAAGGGGGTCCCCAATCAACATTGTAGCATATTGCGAATACAGACTGTGAAGCTCTGGGTCACATGCATCAGAAAAGCTAGGTCAGGGCTCAGGAATGTATGCTTGGACGTGCCCCTTCTAGGAGGGTGGAATGCTTTTTTAAGTCAAATAGCATCATGTTAGAGGAACCTTGTGAAACACTGGGCTTCAGGCAGGCAGTAGCTGCAGCTATGGAGATCCTCTGGGATGTCACCTTACGTGGGACCAGGTCCCAGAGAACTCAGCCTGGTGTGATAAAAAGCGCAATGTGTCCTGGGGTAGAAGAGGGAATTGAGTTCAAATCCCAACTGCCTCTTGGGCAAGATAATTTCTTCAGGTCTTGGTCTCCTCATTCACAGTGGTGGTAAGCATCAATGCCTCCACATAGAGAACATGAAATCATGTGTGTGCACATGCATGTATGCTCATGAATAATAGCTGCAGAGGGCCTTTCCTTTCAAGCCTGGAGATGGACAGTTTCTAGGGGCCTGAAAATACTACCTGAATGATTCGTATTTGCCTGTCCCCTCCCACAGTGGCATGAATGAACTTGGCCTTGCCTTATTTTGAAGGCTACACTCTGGCAAACAGCTTCACTGAGCTAGAAAAGAATCAAGTCCGTCCTTACCTTGAGGCACTTTGGCGATCAGCTCCCAAGGTGACCACATAGCCTCCTCCCCCATACACGGTAAGTTTGCCCCACATGGGATAACCCTGGCGTTGGCTCTGGCTCTGGTATTGCCACACCTGAGGGAAGCCATTGCTGTTATTGTGGGCAGAGGCGTTCCAGCCTTCTCCATAGTCCGCCAGGTCTTCAACATCCAGGGAGTATGGTGCATGGCATCCATCAAAAGAAGCCCGTAGCTGCTGGGCAACAGGGCAAGAGCCTTCCCGGACCCTCACTTGGCGAATGTGGGCACTGCCAACCAACTTGGAGTTCCCGTCAGTGACAAAGCCTAGAGATGAGAACCAGGAGGGCAAGTGTGGCATCTGAAAGCATCCTAACACATTCCATGCTTCCCGACCCAGATGGGAATATGATCATAGGTAGGCCCATTAAAGACATAGCCAGAGCAGCTCATGCCCAACCGCAGGCTGCTTTGTTAGAACATGGGCCTGCCCCTCTAAGACCCTGATCCCTCTAGAGAGGCCAGAGCCTACAGCTTGAAGGGATTAGGCCACACCTCCATGCAGCTCTCTCTGGAACAGAATTGAGAAGTTCTTCTGTGCTGTAGCTTATGGTTCTAACCAGTATTTGGCTCCTCCATGCTCTTTGTCCTGCATGCTATTCTGCACTAAATCACATTACACAAAACTTCCCACCCCCTAACATCCTAAAGTCTGATATGCCCTATGTTCTGGGGCTTGCCCTGCAGATTTCTGAGAAGACTCCTCAGGGGGACTGAGCTCAGATTCTCTCTGAAGGCACTTCTCTGGTCTCCTCCTTGGCCCCCCGCCATCCTTCTCATGGTGTCCCTCACCCAGCTCTTTCTCTCTCTCTCCCTCCCCTTCTCCCTCTCTCTCTCTCTCCATGGTCTCTCTATGTAGCCCTGGCTGTCCTAAACTGAAACTCACTCTGTAGACGGGACTGGCCTCGAACTCACAGAGATCTGCCTGCCCCTGCCCATAAATGCTGGGATTAAAGGCATGCGCCACTACCACCCAGCTTCATTCTCCTTCCTAATGAAGCTGCTCTCCAGGTTTTAAAAGGAAGTCCTCCTTCCCTTTAAGGCCCTCGTCGTGCTTGGCTCTCCCATATATGGTACCATTTTCTGTCTAATATTCTCCCCCTATCTTGGGGCCAGTCATGGTCTTGAGGCCCATTTTCTGAAGGAACCTCATTGCTGAAGGGTGAATATGTGTCAGCTTCCTTTCCTGGACCAACCACTGCCACGCTGTCATGAATGTATTTAATACGTCCATCCTGACCTCACCACTTCGCCATCTTGGACGGACTCCATGCTGTACATGAACTCTCTCTGGGGACTGTACCCCACCACTCTGTCAGTACCCACTCACTCTGACACCATCTGTGTCCTTCTCCCCGACCCGCACTCCCAAACAGCCACCACAGCCCAGTATCTCTGCCCCCACCAGTCCCCTCAGATCTCTCTAGCATCCTGGCTCCAACACCCTTCACTCCAACCTCCGCACACTTCCAGGGGGAGGCTGCCTTGTGTAGACTCCTCCACGGTGCCTCTTCTCCAGGAGGATAAATGTGATCTTTAGAGCTCTGTCATAGCCTTGTCTCCCTGTCTCTTTCTTCCACACAACTTCACAGCAGTCCTTCACTCAGATACCCCACAGCGGTCAGTCTGAGTGTTTTACAGTGGCAGGGACCTGGCAGTCCCATGGTGTGGTGGCTCGGCGAGTCTCACGTCCTTTCTCCTGCCTGTACACTGCGTTTTCCTAGGGAGTTTATGTTTCCTACCTCCCATGCAAGATGCTCGTCAGTTCACATCAGCCTCCTTTCTGATAGCTTGTCAAAGCGTGTGGTCATGAGGCCATCGTGTTTTTATGCTCTCAGTGACTTACACACTTACGTGCACACACTTCCCACACTTCTTTCCCACACACTCACATGCACAAAGGGGCCTGACACACTGCCTCACGGCGTGGGGACTACCTGGGTGATGACCATATAGGTTCTTCACAAGAGTGGTGTTGGCCCATTCGAAGAACTCTCTGAACCCCAGCACAGCTGAGAAGCCTTGAGTGAAGCTGTGCTCCAGATGTCTGTTGAAGTGGTAAGCACTGGGGTCCCTTTGCCCATAGGCCACCAGCAGCAGCATCCACAGGAAGCCCAGGTAAGCTAGAAAGGATGCACAGCCTGGTCAGGCAGGTCCTTGACTCCCACCGAGTTCAAAGAGGAAAAGGAACACACATAGCTCAGAGTAGTGGCGGGCTGCAGCCCAGCCCCTGCCACTCTGGCAACAGAAACAGCCGAGAGGAGGGAGGTGCACAGACTTGGAGGTCATGTATGGTTTGACCCCTCTGTAGATGATTCCTCATCATTCAGATAATAATTTTAAGACCTGGGATTGTGGTGGGAAGATCAGCTAATGTTTATAAAGCATTTAGAACAAGACCCGTATAGACGTATAGAACAAGACGCTCCGTATTTCTTTTGAGACAAGGTCTCATGTCCCAGGCTGGCATTGAACTTGCTACATAGATGAGACTGGGTAGGAATTCCTGACCCTCCCAGTGTTGGGATTATAGGTTTTATCTGCTGTGCTTGATTTTCTTTTTAAAAACTTTTATTATTCTTGGGTGTGTGTGAGAGAGCGTGGACATGCATGGGCCATGGCACGTGTGTAGGTCAGAGGTTAGCCTGAAGGAGTCCATTTCCTCCTTCTACCATGGATTTTAGAGAGTGAACTCGAATAATCAGACTCGAGCAGCAAATTGCTAGGCTCACTCATGCTGGGGATTGTCTGCAAGGCATGTGCCTGCTGGGCAAGGACTCTCCCACTGAGCTAAACCCCTGAACTGTTAGGCTTCCTTTTCACTTTCTTCATGTGTATGCCATGTATGCACACATGTATGAGTGTACCAGAGGATGATGTCCTGTGTCTCGCTCTACCACTCTCCACCTGTTCCCTTGAGACAGCGCCTGGCACTGAACCCATAGCTAGGCTGGCCGCTAACAAGCCCTAGTGCCTCCCATCGTACCAGGGTTACAGGTACATGCAACCACATCTGGATTTTTATGTGGGTGCTGGGAACCCAAACTCAGGGCCTCATGCTTGCAAAGTAGAGCTCTCTCCAGATCCCTATTCATGTTTTTAAGATAGAATTGTCAAAACTGGACACCTGTCCTGTTGGAAACAATGCAGTATTGGAGCAGACAGATATGGTCCCTGTGCTCATGGCATTCACCCACTTGCTGGAGACCAGTTAGGAGTGTTGGAAGCCTGGAAGGGTCCCTTTGTGTAAAAAGATTTAGATCAGAAAGTCACACATAGCAGGGTTGTAGTAATGCACGCCATGAATCCCAGCACTCAGGAGGCAGACACAAGTGGATCTCTGTGAGTTCAAAGCCAGCCTGACCTACAGAGTGAGTTCCAGGACAGGCTCCAAAGCTACACAGAGAAACCCTGTCTCGAAAAACAAAAAAAACAAAAAAAGTCACACATAACAATCCAACCAGGGGTGTAGATTCCTACTGAACCAGAACTTCCAGGCATGGGCTTGGGATCTGCACCATAAGGCACCACCACCACGGAGTCCCATGGTGGGCCTGGATGGACACCAATGATGATAATGCATAGGATAACTCTGTCTCTGTCTCTCTGTCTCTCTGTCTGTGTGTGTGTGTGTGTGTGTGTGTGTGTGTGTGTGTGTGTGTGAGTGTGTGTTCCCATTCTCTCCAAGGTTTCCGGCAGAACTGAACCATTGACTCTATTTCATGGCTCCCCCCCGACCCCGGCCCCAACTGCACTTTCCTCCCACCTCTCTTCCCGGGATCACCTTGCTAGTGACATATGTCCACCCAGCTCTGCTTTGGGGGGAATCAGGCAGATAAACACCGGGGTTTGAGAGCCCCTGGCCTGAGCAATGGGGCATGGAATTCTCTCTAAAGACACAATACTGAACTAAGAGTTCAAGACTAGGAAGAATCAGCCAAAAGGAAAGGTGGGAAGAGGGATGGGCACATTCCAGGCCAGCTGGGATGATGGAACAGATCAAAAGCTCCAGGCACAACAGAGACACAGGATCCCAGGAGCCACAGAAGCCAGTACTGAACTCAGGGCACTGGGAGCCAGGAGAAGGGACTCAAGGGATAGACCACAGGAGGGAGCTCAGACTTCATCCCCAGAGCTTGAGGGGTTTCAGGCAAAAGGGAGAAGAGAAACTGAGGCCTAGAAACAGCAGAGGACTCATCAAAGGACAGTCGGTGTGTCTGCTCCAGGATGTGCTGAGGGCCTAGGTACGGGGAGCTGCCCACCCAGGATTTCTCTGATGAGAGCGAACGCTTTCTGCTCCTGGAGGCGAGTGGTTTTCATCTGTTCCACGGCAGCGGCGAGAGGAGGCTGGTAAGCATTCTTGCTGCTGCGTCTTCGCGTTCGGAACAAGGCACAGGGGCCTGTGGACACAGAGCAGTCCCCCGCATGACAGGGAAGCCAGGTATTGCCGTTCTGATAGGTATACTACAGCCCATCTGTCTTTTGTGTTCATGCCCTCCCGCCCACCCTCCCCAGCTTCTGCCGTCTACCTCCCCGCCGGTCTCCACATTTCCACTTATGACCTCACACCTGTGTGTGTCTCCAGGAGCAACGCCAGTGACCTCTGTAAAATGACAAGGCCGAGAGGCCCACTCTCCTTTTTTAAATCTCCAAACATCCCAGCATTGCTCCAAACCCTCCCAGTCCCTGCATGCCCTGCTCCCCAATCCCCTCCACCCTCTCCATGAGCCAATTCCTTCAACACAACTTCCTGAGCTCCTGCCATACCGTTAGTAATCGCTGCAGGATGAGCAGTTCTGTTCACCTCAAGGCCTTCGCAGGCATCTAGGGCTAGTCTTTCCTCCCCAATACCCTCAAGGGACGTCTGGGGAAGCCTGAGGGTCTTATTCCTTTCCAGCCCTGTCCTCATCAGGCTTCCTTAGATGGCTGCTTATGCATTAACATGCTTCCCACATGGTCTATACCTGCCGGGACTGTGACCTATTCCATTCAGCCAGTACCACTTGCCCAGGGATGTGTGTGCTTGGGATCATGGACAGACTTAAAATGAACAAAGGAGACCTTGCGGGGGGGAGGGGGGGATGAAATGTTTTAAATCTCAATCACAACCATGATGATTACATAACCCTCTAAATTTACTAGACTCACGGAATTACATCCAACAGTGAGTGAATTTTATGTCAATTATGTTCTGAAGCTGTCGCTGCCTGAAACACAGCCAGCTCTCCTTGAAGAATCGCCAACTGAATGATGGAGTGAGTATCTGGTGGGTCTGGAAGCTGGTATCGCTTCAGAGAGAAATTACTCTTTTGTTGAGAAAGGACTTTTTTTTTTTTTTTTTTTTGAGAAATGGGCTTTTTTTTTTTTGGAAGTGCAAAGACAAAATTTTAGCCTAGAGTGGAAGATTACAAGTCTGGGACAGGGTGAACCTCTTCACGCTCATGAGTGTACTAGCTCCTGGTTTATCTTCCCTGAGGCCAGCCGGGCGGTGGTGGCGCAAGCCTTTAATCCCAGCACTCGGGAGGCAGAGTCAGGAGGATCTCTGTAAGTTCGAGGCCAGCCTGGACTACCAAGTGAGTCCCAGGAAAGTCGTAAAGCTACACAGAGAAACCCTGTCTCGAAAAAAAAAAAAAAAAAAAAAAAAAAATGCCGGGCGTTGGTGGCGCACGCCTTTAATCCCAGCACTCGGGAGGCAGAGGCAGGCGGATCTCTGTGAGTTCGAGGCCAGCCTGGGCTACCAAGTGAGCTCCAGGAAAGGCGCAAAGCTACACAGAGAAACCCTGTCTCGAAAAACCAAATAAATAAATAAATAAATAAATAAATAAATAAATATCTTCCCTGAGGCCAAGGTCAGTTATTGATTCTGTTTTGTTTGCTCATCTGTCTGAGAAAAGCCCTTCTCAAGGTCCTTTGAGAGTTTCACTGGGAAGAGGGCACTAACCAGGGCCTCTTACACCAGGGTTCAGCATAGCTGTTTCCATAAATCTTTATTTACCAAAACCAACAGGGACAGTTGGGCCCCTTGGTTATAGACTGCAGACATTTTGTCCCGGGAGTCTAATTTACAGCCTCTTTCTGTAGCCTGCCGGTGAGCTGACGGAATGCTTGGTTTCCACTGGAAATCTCAGAGACCCACATCTTGGTAAAGAATGCCGTTTGGGGCTGAGGATGTAGCTCCTTTGTCTGAGTGCCTGCCTAACTTGTGCTTGCCCTGGGTTCTGTGCCAGCACCACATAGACTAGCTTGGTGGCACATGCCTGGAGGTGGCAGTGCAGGGAGGTCGGGGATCTAAAGTACAGAGTCAATCTCAGTAACATACCAATTCCAAGGCCAGTCCAGGCTATGTGGGGTTCTATCTCTAGAAAGAATAATACAGCCTGCCTGACCCCAAGGGCACACCCCTGACTAAAGGGTCCTGCCTGGTCCCCAAGGGCACACCCCTGGCTAAAGGATCCCGCCTGATCCCCAAGGGCACATCCCTGGCCAAAGGGTCCCACCTGGTCCCCAAGGGCACGCCGCTGGCTAATGGGTTGTGTGTGCTGAGTTATCAGAAAGAAAGGATGGAAGGGAAGGAATAAGACTGCTCAGGGACTAGTCAGGGTGTCTCTTCTCTGGCTAGTTTGGGATGGCTGATAAATCCTGTGTGGAGGCTGGTGGGGAATAAGTTCTGGGGAGTGCCTAGACGTTCTCTGCAGGCTTACTCAGCCTTGCCAGACTACTGGGTGGTTGGGCCCCTGTCTCTACACACCAGGGTCCTATTACCTGGACCAGACAGATGTCCTGGCAACGAGGGCAAAGTCTCTTCATCATCCTCTCTCTTCAAGACCAGCGCAAAGAAAGCAGCGAAGCCCAGGACCTGGAAATCACCCTGTGTGAGCCCCAACCTGCGGAGATTTCTCAAGGCCTGAGAGATAGGGACTGAGGGATAAGCAGTCAGGTGGGAACCAGTCATCCCCACAGAGGGAGGTCATTATGAGGAGGGAGGGCTGCCACCTGTCAGAAAGGCTGACACATCTCTAAACTTCCCAGAACTTCCCACTTGCTGCCCAGCTGCCCCGAGCACCTCTCACTTCTAACTCTGAAGAATTACTGCCTCCGCCTCACCCCATCCCTGTACCCCTGGATCAGCTGATGCAGCCTGCCACATCTGCGTCGGCTATGTCCAAGCAAAAGAGATCCTGTGGTTCGGTTAGGAACACTCAAGACACACCCCGCTCTTACTGGTCTTCCAGCCTTGGCTAGTGGAATTGTCACAGAGGCTTTTGAATCTTATCGGAAAGACCATTCAGGACTGCGGATGTAGCTCAGGAGGCAGAGGGCTTGTCTAGCATGCACAGAGCCCTGATTTGACCTCTAGCATTCTACACCAACAGAGCAGGATGGCACATACCCAGAATCCCAGCGTTAGGGAGGTGGAACAGGCAAATCAGAAGTTCGAGGCCAGCCTCAGCTAACTAATTGGTGACCACCTTGGGCTACAGGACCTTATCTATAAATAAATACATACACATAATTCAGGGTAGAGCGAGAGTCAAAGGGCAGGTGGGGGAGGGGTTTGAGATGTCCTACAGGAGGAGAGATTCCAGTAGCTGGTTATGACAGTAGTGCATATCTGTAATTTCAGCACCTGGGTAGCTGAGGCAGGAGGACCGCCATCAATTCAAAGAGAGCCTGGACTACATACTGAGTCCCAGGCTAGCCAGGGCTGCATGGGAAGACCCTGTTGAAAAACTAAGTAACCAAACATTACAGAGTCCCTTAATGGTCACTCTCCTCTTACAGTGCCCTGGTTCCCTGATGACTGCCAACTGCCAGGCCCTTCCCGAGGCAGGTCTATCCCTGCTCCCTGCTAGATCCAAGTCTATTATGCTACCACATAACTCTTTATTTCAGGAATAGGAGCAAGTGTCTGAAGGGCGCGCCCTCTACATTGCAATCCTGTCTCAGAATCAGAAGTACCTGAGGATTGAGATATACACACACACGTATGGGTTATGGAGAGATGTCCGTGATCTTTTTGGTGGAAGTGCTGGGGGTAGGACCCAAGACCTTGCGCATGCTGTGCAAGCTCTCTACTTCTGAGCGACATCCCCAGCTGTATGACTTCTCACCTATAAATTTTCCCACAATCCTCAGGGTGATGGTGAAGTATTAGCTCCCCAGTACAGCCCTGTACTCAGGGACAAGTCCTTTGGGCTATTATGATTACTATCTCCACTATCCAGCACAGAGGTAGCATCTCATGTGTTTGTTAAGTGAATAAAAGACATAACAGCTTTGCTTGAAAATGAACTGCTCACAAGAGAGTAGAGGGAGATGAAAAGGACATGGGTAGCCATTTTGAAAGGGGAGTGTTCTGACCTTCAGGGGCTGGGTGATGAACACGCTCTCCACAAAGGACACAGCCGTGGACATGAGCCACCTGAGAGAGCTGGCCCTTCCGTAGTGCAGGCCGTAGAGCATAGTGAAGAAGGCCGCCACGCCGCTGGTGGCCGCCACCAGGAGCCAGCCCACCAGGACACACCACCAGGGCAGGCCGCGAGCGGACTTGCTGGCCCGAGGAGTGCTGCAAAAGAGGAGAGAGCATTACAGTCAGGGTGGCACCCGAAGACCCACGTTCAAATCCCACTCTGCCCGCATCCTCCAGGTGACCTCAGGCAAGCTGCTTAACCTCGGCCCGTCTGTTTCTCCTCTGTAGCTTGTGCCTGCCTGGAAGAGCAGTTCTCTAGGCTGCCCCAGGCACTCATCAGCTGGTTTCAACAACTGTCCCTATCTTGTCTGGCGTATTCCATCAGTTCCACACCCTCCTTTTTCCTTTTGGAGGAAGGATCTTAAAAACACATTCTGGACATAATCCAAAATCACCCCAAACTACCTCAGAATGCATCTCAAGAAGGGTCATTTTCTGACTAAATTATCATACTATTGTTCCACCTAAGAATTTTTGTTGTTGACCACCAAAAACTATGTGTGTGTGAGCTATGGAAAGACAGCCCTTGGGCCTCCAGCATCCTAGGTGAGTCTGTTACCACGGAGCTATATCCAAAACACACACACACACACACACACACACACACACACACACAGAGAGAGAGAGAGAGAGAGAGAGAGAGAGAGAGAGAGAGAGAGAGAGAGAGAGAGAGAGAGAATGTCTCACTAAATTGCCCAGGATCAGGCTGGAGAGATGGCTCAGTGGTTAAAACACTTTCCGGCTCAGAGTGGAGTTTTCAGGTCTCAGCAGCTACACCAGGTGCCTCACAAACACTTGTAACTCCAGCCCTAAAGGATCCAACACTCTGCTCTAGCCTCTGGGCATTCATAAAAACACAAACACATATATAAATAAAACAAAATAAATCTATAAAAAAGGAATATAGGAACAAATTGAAAAGGAACGCAGAGCCAGATGTGGTAGATCCCAGGACTCAGGAGGCAGAGGCAGGTGTGCAGCATCTCTGTAAGTTTGAGGCCAGCCTTGTCTACATAGTGAGTTCTAGAACACCCAGGGCCATAGAGAGAAACCCTGTCTCAAAACAACAGAAACAACAACAACAACAAAAACCCAGGAATTTAGGTGCTGGAGATATGGCTCAGTGGTTAAGGAGACTGGCTGTTCTTCCAGAGGACCTGGATTCTATACATCACATAAATGATGGCTCACAACTGACTATGACTCCCAAAGCCCTCTTCTGGCACATAAACTGGGGGCGCAGACACTAAGTACAGGCAAAAACAAAACAAAAGAAAAAACCCACTGGCTAGTTTTATGTCAACTTGACACAAGCTAGAGTCATCAGAGGAGGGAACCTCAACTGAGAAAATGCCTCCATAAGACTGAGCTGTAGCAAGCCTGTAGGGCATTTTCTTAATTAGTGATGATGGGGGAGGGCCCAGCCCATTGCAGGTGGTGCCATCCCTGGGCTGGTGGTCTCAGATTCTATAAGAAAGAAGGCTGAGCAAGCCATGAGGAGCAAGCCAGTAAGCAGGTCCCCAACGTGGCTTCTGCATCAGCTCCTGCCTCCAGGATCCTGTCCTGAGTTCCTGTCCTGACTTCCTCCAGTGATGAGCAGCAAAGTGGAAGTGTAAGCCAATAAACCCTTTCCTCCCCAGTTTGCTTTGGGTCACAGTGTTTTGTCACAGCAGTAGTAACCCTGACTAGGACACTCAGGTGTCGGCCTTGAATCTACTGTGTAGCTCAAGCTGGCTTTGCATCTTCCTGCTTCAGCCTCCCTAGCATTTGGGATTATAGGATTGTATATCAGGCCTGGCCCACTGACTGCTGTCATCCAATAACCTGTCTTCAAGTTTACTGATTATTTTTGTTTGGTTTTTGAGGCAGGGTTTCACTGCATAGCCCTGGCTGTCCTGGAACTAGCTTTGTAGACCAGGCTGGCCTTAAACTCACAAAGATCTGCCTGCCTCTGCCTCCCGAGTGCTGGGATTAAAGGTGTGTACCACCACCACCTGACTTTACTGATTATTAAAAAAAAAAAAAAAGAAAGAAAAAAAGAAAGAAAGAAAGAAAGAAAGAAAGAAAGAAAGAAAGAAAGAAAGAAACAAAGAAAGAAACAAAGAAAGAAACAAAGAAACAAAGAAAGAAAGCCGGGCGGTGGTGGCACACGCCTTTAATCCCAGCACTCAGGAGGCAGAGCCAAGTAGATCTCTGTGAGTTCGAGGCCAGCCTGGACTACCAAGTGAGTTCCAGGAAAGATGCAAAGCTACACAGAAAAACCCTGTCTCGGGGGAAAAGAAAAGACAACTTGCAGAGAGATTCCCTGGCATGCACAAGGATGAGATTCAACCCCCCAGCACCGCAACAAACAAACAAACAAACAAACAAAAATCAAGTAAATAAAAGAAAATATCCTTGAAGTTTGAACTAGGAGCTTTGCATTTCAATCAGATAGTGCAACTGAGGTTCTGAAAGACGGAGGCCCTCCTCCAACACTGCAGACTGGGGAAGAACTGACATGAATATGGTCATGAACTGCAAAGTTGTGTGCAAAGGCTGAGTATCTTCCAGCAAGTAGCTCTGTCCCATTAACCCCTGCTGGCTTTGAGGGTACTCAAGGGAGTCCTGAGTCCCTCTTGCTTGCATGGTCTGAGTGGACAGCTTTCCAAGGCTGGTCAAGGTGCCCCAGCCCACAGCCCCAGGCAGGAGAGGGCAGGCGTCCATTCAGCACCCTGAGAAGTAGATTACCTGGCATGTGCTATGGCTGGGGTGCCAGGTTGTCCCCAGAGGTGGCCCTTCAGGACACGCAGCTGTTTGAGGGCCTGGGCATGACTATGGTGATGCAGGAAGCCTTGGGGCCCCACCAGCTGCAGCTCCCTCTCCACATGTTCCAGTTGAAGGTAGAGACACTGCCTGGAGATGCTGTCCTTCCAAAGTCCACTCACCGCCAGCTTGGGGTGCCATGTGCTCTCTGGGGGACAAAGGGGAAGGTGACCAGATAGTGGTGAGTGACAACGAACCAGCTACAATAAAAACAACACTAGCAGCAGTTTTGAGCTCACGCCAGGTGCACTGGGGCTGGACTCAAACAGCCAGCTAGGGGGTCGTGGCTTTTTATCAGGGACAGTTTGAAAAAGCCCTTGCTTACAAAGAGAAGAGCGCACTTTCCTATGCGCCCTGCTTCAGCAATGACTCAAGTGACCATTAAATTACATCCATTTACCTTCTCTCTCTCTCCTCTCTTTCTCAGAGTGGACTGTGAGTCCCCTCAATTAAATGTTTTCCTTATAAGAGTTGCCGTGGTCATGGTGTCTCTTCACAGCAATAAAAGCCCTAACAAAGACACTCCTCCACAGTGTGGGTCCTGAGGATTGAACTCAGGTCGTCAGCCTTGGCGGCAAGCCTCTTTACCCACTAAGCCATCTCACTGGCTCCCCATCTGGAGTCTTTGCCTTCTATGTGGTTAGCCTTAAATTTAAGTCCAGTTTTGCCCAGTGCCAAAGATGGGTAAGTCTCGGTCTTCTGTTCTCACATTTTCAAAACATTTATTTTTATTGTTTTTTACTCATATATATGAGTGTGTGTTTGCCACACGCGTGTGAGTGCTATAGAGGCCAGAAGAGGGCATTGCCCCCCCCCCCCGGAACTAGAGTTACAGGCAGCTGTAACATGGGTTCTTGGAACAGTATTTGGATCCAAGAGCAGCAGACACTCATCCACTGAGCAATCTCGCCATCCTTGCTTTCCCTAATTTTTTTAAAAAAACATGAAACCTGTCAAATGGATCAGGTGTGGTGGTGCTTGCATGCCTGTAATAACAATCCCAGGTCAGCCTGAGCTACATAGTGAGACCTGTCTCACAAAACAAACACCATTTCAAACATCCAGAAGAGAGAAAGATTTGGAACAGTGTGCCCTGTCTCCAGGCTTCCACGTGGCCTTTCCACATGGGTTTACTGTCTGAAATGCCCAGGATGGCCTGGAACTCAGCATCCTCCTGCATCAGCCTCCTGAGTCCTGGGGTTACAGGCTTGTACCACCACATCAGGCGACTTGGCAGCACATTCAGCACCTCAGACCATCTCATGAAGTAAATTATTGCATCTCTGCCTGAGACGAAGGCTTCAAAAGGCTGCACGATCCATGCTGGGCAGGGGTGGTGCATGCTTTAATCCCAGCACTTGGTTGGAAGAGGCAGACAGATTTCCACGTTCAAGGCCAGACTGGTCTGCAGAGTGAGTTCCAGGCTAGCCAAGGCTACACAGAGAAACCCTGTCTCAAAAAAAAAGAAAGAGAAAGAGAGAGAGAGAAAGAGAGAGAGAGAGAGAAAGAGAAAGAAAGAGAGAGAAAGAAAGAGAGAGAGAGAAAGAGAAAGAAAGAGAGAGAAAGAGAAAGAAAGAAAGAGAAAGAGAAAGAAAGAAAGAGAAAGAGAAAGAGAGAGAAAGAGAAAGAAAGAAAGAGAAAGGAAGAAAGAGAAAGAGAAAGAAAGAGAGAGAAAGAAAAAGAAAGAAAGAGAAAGAAAAAGAGAGAAAGAAAGAGAAAAAGAAAGAAAGAAAGAGAAAGAAAAAGAGAGAAAGAAAGAGAAAGAAAGAAAGAAAGAAAGAAAGACAGGAAGAAAGAAAGAAAGAAAAGGGGGTGGGGAGGCTGCACATTAACATCAAAATAAAAATATATAATAAAAAGCTGTAATAGCATGAGTGTTTAATATGCTTAACAATAATCCCATCAAATACCCAACCAATGGTCATTTTCCCTGATTATATTAGGAGCTGATCTCCTCCTCTTCCTTCTCTTTTATTTTTTTTGGTTTTTCAAGACAGGGTTTCTCTGTGTAGCTCTGGCTGTCCCAGAACTCCCTTTGTAGACCAGGCTGTCCTTGAACTCACAGAGATCCGCCCGCCTCTGCCTCCCAAGTGCTGGGATTAAAGGCGTGTGCCATCACTCCCGGTCCCTTCTCTTTAAAAGATGTTTTAACATTTATTATTTATCTAATGTGTATGTGTGTGCCAGGGCACACATGTGAAAGCCAGAGCATAACTTGTAGGATTTGCTTATCTTCCTCCACTGTGTGGGCTCCAGGGACCTGACCTAAACTGTCAGGCTAGGTGGCAAATGCCTCCACCTTCTGAGCCATTTTGATGTCTCCTTCCTCCCTCTGTTCCGTTCTTGTTCCTTCTTCCTCTTCCTCCTCCTTCCCCTCTTCTTTCTGCATAGGATTTTGCTATGTAGCCCAGGCTGGCTCGAAACTGGTAATCCTCTTGCTTTAGCCTCCTGAGTACTGGGATTATAGGCATGTACAACAATGTCTGACTTTCATGAGTCTGTCTGTCCATCTGTCCGTCCATCTGTCTGTCTGTACTGGCTGGTTTTGTGTGTCAACTTGACACAAGCTCCAGTCATCAGAGAGAAAGGAGCCTCAGTTGAGAAAATGCCTCAGTGAGATCCAGCTGTGGGGCATTTTCTCAATTAGTGATCAAGGGGGGAGGGCCCAGCCCATGGTGGGTGGTGCCATCCCTGGGCTGTGGTCCTGGGTTCTATAAGAAAGCAGGCTGAGCAAGCCATGGGAAGCAAGCCAGTAAGCAGGTCCCCTCCATGGGGCTCTGCATCAGTTTCTGCCTCCAGGTTCTTGCCCTGCTGGAGTTCTGTCCTGACTTCCTTTGGTGATGAACAGCAATTCAGAGGTGTAAGCCTTTCCTCCGCAACTTGCTTTTTGGTCACAGTGTTTCATCACAGCAATAGAAACCATAACTAAGACACTATATCTCTACCTGGTGTGTGTGTGCGTACATTTGGGCACTCACTTGCCAGGTGGATGTGGCAACCAGAGGACAACTTGTGGGAACTGATTCTCTCCTTTCACTGTGTGGGTCCAGGGACTGAACTCAGGTAGTCAGGAGTGGAGGCAAGCATCTTTACCCACTACCCCCCCCCTTACTGTTTTTCTACAGCTGGTTTGTTGAAATTTCAGGTGCTAGGGATAGAATCCAGGGATTAGTCATGCTCTCCCATCAAGCTCTGCCTCCATTCCCAACTCCTCCAAAAGTGTGTTTTTATTACTGTTATTTTGTCTTTGAGAGTGCTGTTGATGTTGCCAAGAATAACCCTGACCTCCATCCTGATCCTCCGGTCTTCACCCCTGAGTGCTAAATGCTGGGATTTCAGGCATTCACCACCATACCAGCCTAAAAAATGCTTAACTGTCTCTTTTTCTTGTTTGTTTTAAGTCACAGAAGTAACATATTTATAATCAGGAACAAAACAAGGATCAGGGAGATGGTTCGGGGACACAGATCCCTGCTGCCAAGCTCGATGACCCCAGTTTGCTCCCTGTGACCCACATGGTAGAGGGACCAATCACACAGACTGTTCTCTGACATCAAAGCATGATCTTACCTCAGACAATAATAAATGTAATCATTTTCTAAAGGACTGTGAAACTGTGTGTGCTTGTACACACCTGCAACCCCCGGCATTTGGGAGATGGAGGCAAGCTCCTGATTTCCCGGCTACCGCCCCGTTCCACACAACCTCTTCCTTTGGCACAGGACAGGGAAGGACTTACCTTTCAGTTGTACAGACCCATGTGTGGAGGTGAAAGGGTCCTCTCTCTCTTTGGCTTCCTCCCAGAACCCCTGTCCTGTTGTGCTCTCTGGACAGACAAGGTCTCCCATTAAGGCCAGGAGGTGGTTAATGTCCATCCGGTTCAAAGAGTCCCAGCCTGAGGCTGGCGGCGGTACCTTCAGAGCTTTGAACAGTGAGCTGAGGAGACTCCATAAACCCTGCAAAAAGCCCAGGGAGGTGAGGGGCATGAGCAAAGGCATGTGGCATAAAAGCCAAGAGCATGTGCCCTGAGCTGAGTGTGTGATCTGTGTTGAACTATAGCTCTGTGCTGCAAGCTGCAGGAAAATGTAATGGAATTCAGCTACTATCACAAAAGCTACTACTTGGAAAAGTCAAGGACCTTTCCAAAGGTCAAGCCATGGATTAAGAAGTCTTGGTGATATTTTAGCTTTTGTATATATATTAGTTGGTTCCTACAATGATTTTCTTGTAATGCTAGGTGTGCTTCCAAGAACTCCTAACTGTATTTATCTAAAATACCTATTTAAGCATCCAAGGCCAAATGATCTCTTCAGGTGGATAACCTTCTTTCTTGTGTGACCTGAGACCCTCCTTTTCTATTACTAACATTATAGACTCCTAACTTTTTTTTTTTTTTTTTTTTGTTTTTCGAGACAGGGTTTCTCTGTGTAGCTTTGAGCCTTTCCTGGAACTCGCTTTGGAGACCAGGCTGGCCTCGAACTCACAGAGATCTGCCTGCCTCTGCCTCCCGAGTGCTGGGATAAAAGGCGTGTGCCACCACCATCCAGCCAGACTCCTAACTTCTTATTAACCACTTCTAGGAATGTAGTTTGAACACACAAATTCCCCTTTTCTGATATACTGACTGATCGTGATCATTAGCTCTCAAATTGACCTCCTCCTTTACCAATCCCCTTTTGGGTTGTAAAAGAAAGCCTGGTGGTCACTGGCTGAGGAAAACTCTTATCTGCCTTTATGACCCTGTAAGAATTCAAGTCTGGTGACCTTGCTCTGCCAGAGGATGGCTATTGTTTGGGTTTTATAACTGAACACCTCAGAGACTTGAAAGGAGGAGAGATATAAGGAGAGAGAGGAAGATTTTGAAGATAAAATTGAGGACTATATGGAGAAGAGAAAAGAGAATGGAAGAACTAAGTGGGTAAGAACTGGAGAGGAACGGACTAGATGGGAAGAACTAGATTAAAGGGCTAAAAGAGAATACTAGAGGAACAAGATGAACATGAGGAAGAGCCAGATGGGGAAGGACAAGATGAGAAAGAAGGAGATGGGAGAGGAGCTGATATGGGAAAGAACTAGATGGATGAGAACCTAGATGGGGCAGAACTAAGTTGAGAGAATTAAAATAGAGAGGACAGACGATAATTATAAAGAGAAATCAGGCAAGAAAGGAGCTAGGCACGAGAGCAGAATAGATGCTGTGTAGAGAAAGAACTGACTGAGGATATAAAGTGTATGGACTAAGGAGTTTTGTGTAAGTATATTCATTTCATATCATCAAAGATTAAATTATCAGCTGGTTGTAGATTCTTCCTGGACCCTGGGAGGGGACTACTGAGGGGCTGGACCCCGATAGTCCTCGTTAGCTCCACCCTCTGAGGCATGAGCATCTGCAACCCCTAAAATATCTCTTCTGGGACTTGAATAGACTCAGTCCAGGCTGCATTACTCAAACGACTGCACACAGCAAGCGTTCTATAAAAGATTATCAAGCGCAGGAGTGCAGGGAAAACATGTCTCTTTTATGAGCTTCTAGCCTGGGGTGGAGGTGGGGCCGCAATACAGCACTCTCCTTAGAACCACAGTGCTGCTGTCTTCAGTTCTTCTGGGCCTGCTCACAACGGAGCACAAACAGCTGCCCTGTCGACTCTTACCTTCCCTAGCTGAAGGATGGGTAGGGAGGGTCATGGGGCTCTCCATTCCCAACCAACCCCATGCAATTCTGGCATAACTGCGTATGATCCTGGGGGGAGGGGCTAGAGGATACTGGCAAGGAAGGGGGGAGGGGGCTCCATCTACACAGCCATGAAGAAGCCATTGTCACTGCCGCCTGCTTTAAGGTCACATGCACCTGTCTGTAACCCCTCCCTATTGCGCTATAAATGTGCCTAATGGACTCATTGCTTTCCCCAGGTGAATATTGATGGCCTCCTACTTTGGTTTGTCATTGGAGCCTCAGAGGAGGGTGAATATTGCTTATGTCTCCCCCAGAGAAGGAATTTTAGCAACAGAGTTTCCAGCTGGGTAGTATATCTTACACACAATAGATGCTCAAAAAGTGTGCCTGTGTGTGAACACATGTGTGTAATGTGATATGCATGTCAGTCTGCATGTTGTCAGCTGGTGAATCCTGGCACCTGTCAGGCGGTCCAGGCTGCCAGGTGCCATGCACCAGCCTGCCCTCCTCTACCACCAGCTTTAGAGAGTCCCTCCACTCCTATACAAGCCGAGGCTGAGGACATGCCTCCGTCACTGTTTCAGGTGTCAGAAGTCCCTCCTCCATGGGCTGCGGTGAGGGAGCCAGGTGGAGGAGTCCCTGCTCCTGTTTCCCATCCTTCTCCGGGGGGAGCCGAGGCCGGGTATTCCGAAAGATCTGGACAATCAGGAGGTTGATGGGGAACATAAGGATGGAGCTCTCCAGCCCAATCATCACCTCCCGCCAAGTGAACTCAATTTTGCCTGGGGAAGAAGGAGGGAAGGAGAGGTCAAATGGAGACATGCGCAAAGTCCAGTCCCCTCCACCCTCTCAGCAGAAGGCGGCTACACAGCGAAGGACCAACCAAGCACAACTCCTGGGAGGTCACCTGTAAGCCATTCAGTGTCTACCCAGCCCCTAATAGGCCCTTAGCTTACCTGGGATTGTGGGTCAAGCCAGATAGTCCACACTGACCAGGCAGTTTACAAGAACCTGGGCCACGTGGCTCAGCTTATTCTTTGAGGGGCCCAGAGGCTAAGGTCAACTGTGCAGGTACATGGCCAACCACATCTATTTGGTCCCAATGAAGACTAAATCAAGGGGGCAGAGGAGACAGTGCAGTCTGTAAGGTACTTAGCATGCAAGCATGGGGACCCGAACCCCTGGATCCCAAGCACCACTGTAAAAAGCCAGGGGTGGTGGCACCTGCTTGTAATCTCAGTGCTGAGAGGAGGAACAGGCAGATCCCTGGGACATTTTAGCCAGCCAGTGTAGCCCAAGTGGCAAGCTTAAGGTCCCTGTCTGCAAAAAGGAGGTGACTGAGCTGGGCAGCGGTAGCCCACGCCTTTAATCCCAGCACTCAGGAGGCAGAGCCAGAAGGATCTCTGTGAGTTCCAGGCCAGCCTGGTCTACAGAGCGTGATCCAGGACAGGCACCAAAACTATGCAGAGAAACCCTGTCTCGGGAAAAAAAAAAAATGAGGTGACCAGCTCCTGAAGAACAACACCCAAGGCTGAACTCGGACTTCCACGTGCATGGACACATGTGTGCATGCACGTGTGCACACAAGACAAAGACAAGTCAGGCATGGTGGCACACACCTATAATGGTTAGTGAGTGAGTCTGAGACCAGCTTGGTCCACAGAATAAGACTTTGACTCAGAATATCAAACCAAACAAAACTAAAAAAAAAAAAAAAAAAAAAAAAAAAAAAAAAAAAAAACCTCCTCTAGATTGAAGCGGTCTTGCTGGGCCAGTGAGACTGGTACCCAGCAGGCACAGCCATCAAAAGTAATGCTGAGATTTACCCAAGTCCATCTTCTGCTCAGCTGGGTCCTTGGGGACACCCCAGAACATGATGCTGGTCAGCATGGTGCAGAGAAGCAGTGAGAAGCAGCAGGACACCCTCTGCACACGTGTGAAGCTGCTCCGGGGAGAGTTACAGAAGACTGAATACCAGATGTGTCCATCCTGGAAGCCCGTGGAGGTTTTTGTGAAAAACAGGTGGCTGTGGGCAGGGCAGATGAGAGAGACGGGCCCTTAGGGAGACAGGTATGCAGAAGGACTGCTCTCTTAAGAGCAAACTGTGATTCACCTGTAAGATTTAGGATGTTTGGGGGCCGGCAAGCTGGTTCAGGGGGCAAAAACCCTTACTACAACACAACTATGAACCACATTTTTAAAAAGCTGGAGTAGATGGTTCCAGCAGGTCAGAGAAACTGGAGAGGAAATGTGGAGTAGGTGAACTACTGGACAGACAACAGACACACACGGGAACTTTATCTGAGGGCCAAAGCTGAATTCATTTCATTTTTCTCTCTGCTGGTTGTTTTTACTCTGTTCTCTACCCTGATGTTTTCTTTCTTCTTCCCATTCTCCTTCTAGATCTTTCCTGGTGTTCTCCTTTTTGTTTCATCCCTGATGGTTCCCTTCTGTTTCTTTTCTGATGTTTTTCCTTCTACATCTTTCCTTCTTCTAGCTCTTATTTTCCTGGTATCCCTCTTATGCTTCCTAATACAAAGATTTCTATGCAAGAAAAGATTACCTCATAACCACAAGTTACATATTTTCCCAAAACAAAGTGAAATCTTTACATAAGAGGAGATCACATTTAGAGCACAAGTTACATGTTTTTCTTAGAGCCCACAAGTAGTTAAATGATTTTCTTTGTATTAATTTTCTCATCATAATCACTTCACCCCAACACCTTCTTTATAACTGATTAACAAAGTTTTAAGCAAGTTAAATATATTTCAGCCAGTTCCTTTTGTACCGGCAGGCGGCTGTTTGCAGTTCTGTGTAGCAGATTTCCATTTTCTACTCTAGAGGAACATTAAACAAGTGGTCACTTCACCATCTATTTTCCTTTACACACAATAGGATCATTTAAGTTCCTTTCACAACTTTGTTTTTTCAAGGTGCATACTAGGGCCTGTGATTAATTCTGTAAGTTATAAGACCAAGGAACTCAGGTCAAACCCTGGGTGTAGGGACATAATTGTTTTCTTTGATCATCAGTCTGTTTTTCCACAGGCAGAATTCATGGGTCTATAATACATGAAACTTGTTTTCATCTTCTGTAAGTCTCACATCTAACAATGGGGAAGGTAACTTTTAGCCTATATTTGCCTTTTTTAGTATCTCTTATTGGTGCAATTGGCAGAATAACCTAAACCATTTCCTTAATCATCTTTACTAACTGTCCTAACTATCTATATCTTTTAGGCTAACTCAGAAAACCCAATTAAATCACAGCTCTAACTAACTAATCATTGCTCTTATAAAAATCACTTTCATTGTGCTCTGCAAGTAAACTGCCCAGTGAGGAGTGGGTTTCCCCAGGAAACAGTCACACTGTACTAGATACCATGGGATCCTTCACATGGTAACCCCCCCCCCCCCATGCCGAACACAGCCGGAACTCGGCCACAGCAAGCAGGAGGAAGCACAGCAGAAGCAAGGGGCGCTCTGGGGACAATCCTCCGGGGGCTTTGTGCTCCAGGATGCACCAGAGCAGCTCTGCTATCCTCCGGGTTGTATCCCGTAAGCTCCATTACTGCCTGCAGCTCCTCTGACATGACCACAGACAGTCCGTAACCCCTGGCACTCCTAAGACAGCATGGGAAGTGCAGACAGAAGATTTCAAGTAAGCAGCCGAGATCCTGCCTTAGAAACAAGGAGAGATGGCTCAGTGGTTAAGAGCACCTGCTGCTCTTCCAGAGGTTCTGAGTTCAATTCCCAGCAACTACATGGAGGCTCACAACCATCTCTACTGCAATCTGATGCCCTACTCTGGCATAAAGTCATACATGCAGCTAGAGCACACATGCACGCGTGTGCACACACGTAAAATAACAATGTATGGTGTGTGTGTGTGTGTGTGTGTGTGTGTGTGTGTGTACATGTGCATATTAATGTCTGTTCATATGTGTTTGCAGACCAGTGTGGAAGTAAGCACATCAGGGTACGGAGAAATACATAAACTGAAGGGAGGATGGGCTGAAGACCCATGGGCAGTAAACTCAGAAGAAGGCCGCACAGGGCCAGCAACTGAATCAACATATGTCCTGGTTAGGGTTTCTGTTGCTGTGATAGAACACCATGGGGGAGGAAAGGCTTTATTCCATCTGACCGCTTATCACCCAGGGAAGTCAGGGCAGGAACTCAAGGCAGGAACCTGGAGGGGAGAACTGGAGGAGGGCTGCCTACCTGTTTGCCTCCCCTAGGAGAAGGAACTCAGGCCATGTTAGAGGTGCTTAGTCAGCCTTCTTTCTTCCAGTGCCCAGGACCACCTCCCGGGGATGCTGCTGCCCACGGTGAGCTGGGCTCTCCCTCATCAATCATCATCAAGACAGTACACCATAGGCTCCCCCACCAGACCAATCTGGTGGCGGCATTTTTCTCACCTGAGGTTCCCTCTTCCCCAATGACTCCAGCTTCTGTCACACTGACATAAAACTAGCCATCACACCATTCAAAACACCATGGCTGATAACAGAGAATATCCTGCGACACTCATCGGGTAATACAGGTGACTGTTTCCATGTCCTCACCACCTGCAACAGACTTCTTGCCAATCCTGCCAGTGTCCTCATCCCAACAGGACATTTGTCCATCAGTGTCACATGCTCAAAGATGCCCAGGCCACTGTGGATATGTGCTTTCATTAGCATGCCTGGGCTGTGAGGCTATTTTCCTAAGATTAAAAAGACAGAAGGGAAGTACCTAAACTGCTTCCTGTCCTGCTCTGTGGCCACAGGAAACACCTTGTCGAGGACACAGTCTCCCACATCGATGGACAGCCACGAGTTGCAGAGGAAATACCATTTCCGGTCCACCACAGGGTCATAGACCAGCACCCGGCTCACATACCTGGAGAAAGGAGATGCAGCTCTGAGGATTAGGTGTAGGGGGTGGGACTCCCTGGGATATCACAGGGATAAAGCCTTCAGAAAATGAGCTCCAAGTACCTGGAAAAGCACATGCATGCTCTTCACTTGGTGTCTGGGTGACATCTGGCCTCCTGTCGGGAGGTCAGCCAGCAGGGTGCAGGAAAACACATTTGAAAACTCTGAACCCCTTACTCAGGACCCCCAGCCATAAGAAAGAGAAGCCAGGCTGAAAGTATGCTCCAGCAAGCTGTTTCGAAGCCTCAGAGAAGGAGGTGCCATCTTGCCTGATCGAGAGGTGCAGGCTACTGCAGCTTTTCTGTAATTGTGTAGCCAACAGGCACAGCCATGGTGGCAAAGCTGCTCTTCCCTGAGTCCTCGCTATATAACGGGCACTGTGCTCTACCCATGTCCCTTGTTTCCATAAGCACAGCTCTGTCAGGGATGCAAAGGCCACCTATGTCCGGGCCATGGCCCTCCTGGGTGACAGACATCCAGTGATCCAGGACCTGGATATTTTGATCCAACTTGGGACACCTTCAGGGAGCCATAAGAGTTGGCCGGGCTGTCACTGGCTTGCACTACATTTGACACGTCCCTCTGCCTATCCCAGGCCTGGCCTCCCTCCCCAGGAGCCGACACTTGAACTCCTTTAGTAGACACCCGACATGCTCATCTGCCTCTCAGAGTCTGCTTCCTGGGAATTTGGTGAGTTAGACAGCAGTAAGCTTGGTGGGGTGCCCTGTGCCAGCTCTTACAGGCTGAGACAAGAGACTGCCAGAAGCTCAAGGCTAGCCTAGGCTACCGAGTGAGACCCTCTGCTAAAAAAGCTAAAACCTAAGCAGTTTAAGTACCTCCCTCCCTTTTTATTTTCGAGACAGGGTTTCTCTGTGTAGCTTTGAAGCCTATCCTGGAACTCGCTCTGTAGACCAGGCTGGCCTCAAACTCACAGAGATCTGCCTGCCTCTGCCTCTGGAGTGCTGGGATTAAAGGTGTGTGCCACTATCACCTGGCTCCCCACCCCTTTTGTTTTTTGAGACAGGGTCTTGTGTAGCACAGGCTTGTCCTGAATTGTCTTTGGAGCCAAGGATGACTTTGAACTCCTATCATCCTGCCTTTCAAGTGCTGGGATTATTGGTGTTCAATACCCAGTATCTGTTTTTTATATATATAAACATAGTCTCTCTATGTAGCCCTGGATGTCCTAGAACTCACTATGTAGACCAGGCTGGTCTTGACCTCACAGAGGTCTAGCTGCCTCTGCCTCCCAAGTGCTGAGAGTAAAGGCGTGTGCTACCACACCCGGCATGCCCAGCCTTTCCGTGATGAAGTCTCACACTCTAGCCCAGGCTGGCATGGAGCTCACTATGTACCCTAGGCTACCCCAGAACTTGCAGCACTCTTCACGCCTCACCTTCCCAAACACTAGGACTGCACATGTGCTCACTGTGCCCGATGACGCTGTTTTTCTGAAGGGACTGCCTGCTGATAGCTGGTCGCACTGACACTATTTGTCTGAGTCACTAGTTTTGGTCTCAGGGAGAATGGACAGGACCTTGCTCTGAACTTGTAGCTGTGCGTGACCTTGGGCAAGTCTTAAGCTGGAGCTCTAGAAAGGCCAGGGGTGGGTCCAGTGCTGGACATCAGGGCTGGACTTCAGTCCTCCTCCTTTCTGGTCTAGTTTGTGTGGACCATGAGCCAGGGACCTCTCTGAATGATTGTCTCACTTGTGCCGTGGAGAACCATTCTGTGTGTCTGTAGCAGCTCCTACAAGCCAGGAAACGGGTGCCTGGCCCCCAGCCTGGTCATTTGCTGTCTCCCGACTCACCACGATGGCCGGTCCCCAGAGTTGTCATGCCACAGCCTGAGGCTCTGCAGTTCTCCCAGGGGGAAGAGAGTGGAAAGCAGGAAGACATCCACCCCTCCTCGCTCAAAGACCGCAGCGTCAGGGTCTGACAGGTGGTGGGGTTCACTCTCTCTGTCTGAGCCATACAGGGTGAGAGTCACCTGGAACCCAGAGACCAGAGGCTGGCACGGTAGCTCAGTCAACAGAGTGTCTGCCCAGCATTCAGAAGATCTGTGCTTGATGCCAGCACTGCACAAAACTAGGCGTGCAGACACATGCATGCACACACACACACACACACACACACACACACACACACAATGCATAATGTAATTTTTTTTTAACTAAGAATATTCCCTCCTCTAAAATACAAAATGAAACAAATAGGGTACAGAGAAACACAAATCCAGGGAGCCAAAGACACCCCCAACGACAGAGCCAGTACTGCCCCGGGAGAGACACACCCACCAGCCAACAGGTACCTTTGAAGACGTGGCTGCCCCTCGCCGGTGTCCTGTGTAGACTGTCACCAGGTAGTGATACTGGGCAAAAGGCTCGTTGTCCTCCAGCACGATGACTTTTACCTAGATAGAAGGACAGTGTTAGGGGGACCCTACTCGGTGAGCTCACCCACCACCCAGCGGCTAAGAATGAGTTGGGCATCAATGCCAATTAACATGCAAAAAAAAATGACAATCGTTATTATCTCATCTGGTGAGAACTGTCCTGTGTGGAAGTTGGGCTTCAGGAAAAATAGTAGCAAGAGAGCAGAAGCACAAAGCGCCCTCTCTCCCTGTTAAGTGTGAGCCTGTGGAGTTAAGCTGGAAACGAGCTTGGCGTTAAACTGAGGACGTTCAGTGTTCAGTGTGGTGAGTGTATAAAGTGTGTTTATACGGCCAGCTTTGTTTCCCAGGGAATTCAGAAGGAACCTTTTAGTGAAAGCATCAAGTGGCCCGAGTTAGTTGGGGTCTGGGGTGACCTCTGGGATGCGCTGCTCAGCTCTCTTTCCTGTGAAAGGCTCACACCGGCTGCTGAGGCTCGGCTGTCAAGGATGTGGAGTCATCTCTGTCAAGGGTGTACTCTCGTGGCAGCTGACAGCCAATGACCCATCTAGGAGGTTATCTGGATGTGATTAAAAGCTGGGCAGTTCAGCCCAGCTCAGTCCCGCTCTCCAGGGACTGGCGGGGCTCTCAATGCTGCATTAGCATCCTGCCAACTCCACAGGGGCTCACCCTAGAGGTTCCTCTTAGAAAACACCCCTTAATTCCATCTTAAAGCATGCTTTCTGGGAGCCAACCTGAGGCATTTAAGATTTATTATATATATTATATAGTATATATGTATATAATTTTTTTTTTTTTGAAACAGGGTCTCACTAGGTAGCCTTGGCTGGCTTGGAGTTCTCTATGTAGACCAGGCTGGCCTTGAATTCATAGAGATCCACAAGCCTCAGCCTCCTGAGTACTGATATTATATGTCATTATACCCAGCTTTTATATTTTAAAATTAATTATGAGTATATGTTGGGGAGGGGGTTGTACACATGGCCACAGTGTCCAAGGAGGCCAAAATAAAGCATCAGATCCTCTGGAATTGGGGTTACATGTGGTTGTGAGCTGCTTGATGTGGATTTTGGGAATGGATCTTGAACTTGGTTCCTCTGCAAAAGCAGTACATACTTTTTTAGTTGTTTTATGTGCATGTGTGTTTTGTCTGCTTGTATGCATGTATGCACGTGTGCCTGGTGTCCTCAAAGGGCGTTGAATTCCCTGGAACTGGAGTTGTTAGAGTTAGAGATGGTTGTGAATCACCATGCGTGTTCTCAGAACGGAACCCATGTCCTCTGCAATAGCAACAAGTGCTTTTTTTTTTTTTCTTTTGGTTTTCCGAGACAGGGTTTCTCTGTGTAACTTTGGAGCCTTTCCTTGAACTCACTCTGTAGCCCAGGCTGGCCTTGAACTCATAAAGATCTGCCTGGCTCTGCCTCCCGAGTGCTGCGATTAAAGGCGTGCGCCGCCACCACCGCCGGGCCGCAACAAGTGTTCTTAATCACTGAACCATCTCTCAAGCCCCATTTTTGTGGTTTTGTTTTTGTTGCTATTTTTTTAGACAGAGTCTCATTATGTAGCCCTGGCTGGCCTAAAGTTACCGTGTAGACCAGACTGACCTTGAACTCAGAGATTCTCCTGCCTCTGCTTCCAAGTGCTGGGATTAAAGGCGTGCTCCACTATGCTAGGCCCAGCAGTGTGTGCTCTTAACTACTAAGCTGTCTCTCCAGCCCCAACCCTGTGTTTAAATGTCAATGTTTGGTCTCAGGGAAGAATCAAAGACACAGTATGAATGCTGGCTGTCATTTGATAACACTTCACTCTGTATTGGCATCCCTCATGGTGCTGCCAGGGAGGAGAGAGTGAGAGATGGACAGCTCCAAGCTCTGCCACACTGCGCCCTTGCACTCCCGTATGTATTCCCTCAGACATCCATGAACACTTCCTGAAGGCCAATCTGTGTTCTGTAAGACTTTATTAATTGTTGCAAACAATTCCTTGCACAGATTTTTGTTCAGTCCGTGTCTGCCCTGAGGCCCATCTGGGTTGAAATTCTGGCTTCTCTCTAATAGCTTCAGGCCAATTAACTGACCTCTTGATCCCTGGTTGCCTCCTCCTCTTTAAGATGATGGGTGGAATGAAATTCAGGGGTATGCTCACTGAACTTGAGGTGTCCAAACCAAAGGAAGGACTGGAACTGAGCAAGGGGATCCTTCCTGCAATCCCAGCACTCAGGAGGCTGAGGCAGGGGACTGTTAGGAGTTTGAGGATACCCTCAGATATATAGTGAGTTTGAGGCCAGCCTGGGCTACATGAGACATAGTTTAAAGAATAAGCGAAGACACCCCACAAACAAATGAGAGGGCTGTCCTTATAGCCTGTGTGCCCACTGTCCATATCCTTAGAGGTGACTTCTGTGCGTCCTACATAAGGCAGCTTTTGCATACTGGAAGCCCTGGCCAAGCCAGGCAGTCTAGGAGAACAATGTGATTTATGGTGGGACATCAAGTCACACTGTGTGTTTGAGGCGGGAGACTACATAACCAAGGTTGGTCAAGTGGGCTCCTCCTACCTCCGTGCCCAACTCCCAATCAAACCCAGGACACCAAAGCTCACAGGAGCTTCTGGTTGGCAATATTTGCTAGGTGTTGTCTCAGAGATAATTAAGCACCCTCTGTAGACATCACCAGAACAAACAGAAACCAAGACAGGTCTCTCCCGAGTCCTCTCAGTAGATCAACCATGAGGAGATGGCCCAGTTGACTAAGTGCCACATGACCATGAGGACCTGAGTTTTTGATTGACATAAAAAACCAGGCATGGTGACACATACTTGTAAATCCCAGGACTGGAGAGGGCATTCCTGGGGCTCACTGATCAGTCAGTCTGGCCTGTTTGGTGAACCCCAGGTCCTAGTGAGTGACCCTGTCTCAAAACCTAAGGAGGGCAGTTCCTGATAAATGACACATGACGTTGACATCTGGCCTTCAGATGGACATACCTGCATATGCATGCACATCACACAGACACCTACACACACAGGTTCACACATACACATACTTACAAACAAAAGTAATAAAACCATCACCATCACTTCAACTGCTGTTCTGAATTCTGAGTCCTTTTAGCAAATTACTGACACAAGGGTGGCTTTGTGACCTCCCATCCTAACACAGGTACCTTTCTCCAAGGGCTGCTGTATACATAAATGGGATTGTGCCTGGTATTTAATGAGTATTCAGTTGATGGTCAATAGCACACTCTTCCTGATAATTTGATGAAAAGGGATGTTTTGTAAATGCTAGGCTGAGTGGCCAGCTTGCCCGAGATGACCCCAGGGGTTAAAGCTGGGACAAACAACTGGCCTCTCCACAGACCCCTGGGCTCTGTCCTTTACAGTCTCTATTCTCCTATTCCCAGAAACATAGTGCCTCACCTTGCCCTGGTCCTGTATGTCCTTTCTTCTGGCCCAGATCACCACCAGCACGTAGACCACGCAGAGGCAGCCCACTGTGGTAACCACCACAGGGTTGTCCTCGAAGGTGGCAAAGAGCTCTGCAGTCTGGTGGACGTCAATGGCATTGGGCATCACCAGGAATGTGCTTCCAAAAAAGGTGAGGTGGTTGCAAAGGCAGTGTGTCTGGGAGGTGGTGGTTCGAGGCCCCACCTGTAAACCCCAAAGAGACCATGTTAGGAAATGCACCTGCTTCAGCTCAATGGCAAGAAATGATGAACACTCCAGTGTGGGCGTTACTCAATCAGCCTTTCAGATCCACAGATTCAGCCAACCAGTCCTCTGGTTGAAATGACATGTTTTTAGGGCTGGGATGTGACTCAGTTGGTAGAGAGCTTGCCCAGCATGCATGGAGCCCTGGGTTTAATGAACATCGAATAAACTGGATATGGTGTCACACACCGGTGATCCCAGTGTCAGAAGGTGCTCATAGGAGGATCAGGAGTTCAAGGTCATCCCCTGCCATCTATTCAAGGCTAGTCTGGGCTACATGAGACTCTGGCTAACTGGCTATCTAGGCAAGAGGCATGAAATCCCTCTGCAGTTGGTGTTATAAGTGCCTATGAATGAGGTGATGTAAGTGCTGGGAACTGGACTTGGCTTCTCTGCAAAGGCAGTGAGGATCAGAGTCCAGAACCCATGTGGATGCATGAAAGCGGGCCTGTTAACCTGCTAGTAATTCCAGCCTCAGAAGATGGAGACAGGATCCCCAGAGAAAGCTGGCAACTGAGACTAGCCATATCATCGAGCTGTGGGTTTGACTGAGACATCCTGCCTCATTGAATAGGGTGGGAAAATGGAGGATGATTCCTAATGTCAGCCTCTGGCCTTTATACACAAGTGCATATGCATTCATCCACATTCAAAAATGCATACACACACACACACACACACACACACACACACACACTTGAAAATGAAAATTCATTTTAAAATTCAGAGAATATTATTTCCTTTTCATGTGCTGGGATTGAACCTGGACCTTCCCAGCAGGGTTTTGTTTGTTTGTTGTTTGTTCTGGTTTTTTAGACAGGTTGTCGCTATGTAGCCCTGGCTGTCCTGGAACTTCTATGTAGACCAGGATGGTCTCAAATTCACAGAGATCTGCCTGCCAGGTGCTGGGATCAAAGGTATGCACTACCACACCGGGCTTGTAAATATTATTTTTAACAGAGTTTCACTTCTGTCCTTCACAATGAGGGCGCCGAACAATTTGCAGGCCGCTCTGTCTGTGTCAGAGAAGTACTGCAGGTGAATTTGGAGTCTCCATCATCACTGGTCCCAGCAGCACCCAGCACCACAAACGTGACCTACAGCTCTCCTGTCCTTTGCCTACTTAAGACTCATTCATGGAGGGGCGTGTGCTGGGTGCTGACACTTGCCCAGCAATTGGCCAGGCCAAAAACATCTAGTGGCCAACTTGTCTCAGTTTTCCAGGACTCCCTGGTTTTCAACTGAATGTCCTGGGCCCCAGGAATCCTCTCAGCCTGCAGCGAACTGGAATGGGTGATTGACCCATGCTGAAGAGAAAGTGCCAGTCTGGGAAGCCTCTGGAAGGGAGAAAGGCAACTGTTAACCCCCTAGGCAGGGTCTCAGCTCCAGCAAGGCGAGGATGGGTTTGGCTATGCAGCCTTTGGGTGCTCAGCAAGGAATCAGGGAGGCTAGGGCAGGCAACCCCACCCATGCGGCTGTTCTTGCTGTCTGTCCCCAGGACATTTGGCAAGTGAAGGAGCTTAACTCCGCTCCAGGGTCCAGCTCCATCTTCATTCCAGATGATGAAGACAGACCCAACAGAAAGGAGTGGCTTCTGGAAATTTCTCTGCTCAAGCACTTAGTGAGAGAGCCTCCTGCTGCCCAGTTCTGCCAAGGCTCATCCCACGGACAGGCCAGACACCAGCTGTTCATTCCGAATTTCAGGTAGGTCTTTCCTCTGTTCCCTCTGAGCTGTTTTTACTCTTTCCTAATCCTGGAGGGCATTTAGCACAGTGGGATGCATGGTATGGGAACACCTGCTAAACCCAGAAGGGGGTGAAGCTGCTTCCAGAGGAGAAAACGGAGCAGGGACCCATCTCTGTTTAGGCTCAGGTTTTGTCCCAGGTTTCAGTGGCTCTCCCAACCTCTCCCAGCATGGCAGAACTTTTTTGGGGGGCATGGAGGTGCTGGTCACTGACTCCTGAATGACAGGCAAGTATTCTACAATTGAGGTACACCCCAGCCAAGGAGAAGTTGTTTATTTTTTTTCTAATTCTTTAAAATACATATATCTGTGTGCCAGCGAGATGGTTCAGCAGGTTTAAGGCACTTGCTGGCATGTCTAACCATCTGCGTCCAATCCCTGGATCCCATGTGGTAGGAGGAGAGAATCAACTCCCACATCCATGTTTTCCTCTGACCTCCACATGAATGCCATGGCATGTGTGCACACACATACAATAAATAAATAAACAAAACTTTTAAAATTATCGTTTGTGTCCAGGGAGGGGGTTGAATGTTCCATGTGCATGTGACAATTTTGTAAAATTGGTTTTCTCGTTCCACTTTTATGTGGGCTCAAGAGATCAAATTCAAGCTATCACCCTAGTATGGCAAGCTCCTTGACCCACTGAACCATCTCACGTTCCCATGTAGTTTTAAAAATGTGTGTGTGTGTGTGTGTGTGTGTGTGTGTGTGTGTGTGTGTGAATGCACACTTGTGTGCAGATGTGTTCATGAATGTGGAGGCCAGGGTACAGCCTCCCATGCCATCCTCAGGAAATCTGTCCACCTCCTCTGACACAGGGTCTTTCATTGGTCTGGAGCTCACCATTTAGGCTAAACAGTCAGGGAGGCCCAGGGAGCCACTTGACTGCCTCTCCGCAAGTGATAGCATGTCTGGCACTTTCATATGGGTTCTGGGGACCTACCCCAGGTCCTGTGTTTACAAATCAAGCACTTTTCAACTGGACCACCTCTGCAAGCCCAGAAACATGTTTTAAATGGAGTCATAAACATTCTGTACTCTGAAACTTAGGTCTCCTGCTGTCTCCCTGACACATCCTGATCCTCAGTCCTTGGCTTCCTATAGAAAATGTTGTCCCCTTTACAACCAGAGGGTTGAACACAGGGATCCCTTTTGTCAAGCAGAGCCACTCTGTGAGCTAGGCATGTGCCTAGTTCCTTGTACCCCTGAGCCCCACTCGACTCTATCCCCATTTTAGGGTGGTAAAGCCCAGAGAGGTGGGGCAACTAACATTTACCCAGTGAGTACTGGAACTAAACCCAAGTCTGTTTTGTGGCAGACTCCACATCCCCAACCCCTACACCACCATGAACCTCAGGGTGCAGGGGCAAGCCACGGCCAGCCACATAGGTGGCTTTGGGGAGCGAGTGCTTTGGGAGGCCGCCACCCCCTCCCCCAGGCCTGTTCCTGAGATGCCAAGGCTGGTGCCTGGAGCTTGGGCACCTTCTGTCCCTTAGGAGTATCTTTGTGCCATCCTCCTCCCTGGGCCTTGAGTGTGGCAGCCAGAAGCCAGGGTGGAAAGTGACAACAGAGCTGTTACTACAGCCTCTACAGCCCAGAGGTGCTCACCCTCAGTGTCCTCCTTCCAGAGCTCTAGGGTGACGTGGTTCTTAGGTGTGTCTCGCTTCAGGCCTGTGCCCTCAGCTAGACTTCTTATTCACTGGTTTTCCTCACCCATCTACCCCACCACTGGGACAGGCACCCTCTTGACCATTGCCAATAGTCTATAGTGGAATCATCTTTGTGGATTTCTGGGAACCTCTCTAGCAGTCTGCTTCTTCCTATTCCCATGGAATCTTCATTTATCATGGTATCTCTTTCCTTGTTCTTCTATTCTGTTCCTGATCCAGCAAGGGCCTCCCGCTCCCCTAAGCTCTCTTTCCCCTGACCCTTGCCTCCATTAATCCTCCCTCACTCCCAGTTTGCTCATGTAGATCTCATCCATTTCTATGTCGCTGGGTGATCCCTGTGTATTTCCTAGGGTCCTATTTACTAGGTAACCTCCCTGGAGTTGTGATTGCAGTCTGGTTATCCTTTGCTTTACATCTAATATCCAGATGAGTGGGTACATATCATGTTTGTCTTTCTGAGTCTGGGTTACCTCACTCAGGATGATATTTTCTAGTTCTATCCATTTGCCTGCAAACCTCATGATGTCATTGTTTTTCTCTGCTGAGTAGTACTCCATTGTGTATACATAACCACATTTCTTTATCTATTCTTCAGTTGAAGGGCATCTAGGTTGTTTCCAGGTTATTGGCTGGAAACAATAACCTGTTTTTGTTGGCTATTACAAATAACGCTGCTATGAACATAGTTGAGCATGTGTCCTTGTGGTATGATTGAGCATTCCTTGGGTATATGCCCAAGAGTGGTATAGCTGAGTCTTGAGGGAGGTTGATTCCCAATTTTCTAAGGAAGTGCCATATTGATTTCCAAAGTGGTTGTACTAGTTTGCATTCCCACCATCAGTGGAGGAGTGTTCCCTTTGCTCTACATCCTCTCCAACATTGACTGTCATTGGTGTTTTTGATCTTAGCCATTCTGACAGGTGTAAGATGGTATCTTAGAGTCGTTTTGATTTGCATTCTAGGCCCTCTGGATAAGTGAGACAGCTGTTTAGCTTGAACTGTTTAGGAGGTCCCCAGGCAGTGGGGCGGGGACCTGTCCTTGGTCCATGAGCTGGCTTTTTGGAACCTAGCGCCTATGCTGGGACACTTTGCTCAGCTTCTGTGCAGGGGGGGGGGGACTGGACCTGCCTCAACTGAATGTACCAGGCTCTGCAGACTCCCCAGGGGAGACCTTGCCTTGGAGGAGGTGGGAATGGGGGATGGGATTGGGGGGTGAGAGGAGGGAGGACAGGGGATTCCATGGCTGATATGTAAAACGAATAGAAAATCTCTTAATAAACAACAACAAAGGGTGTCCAATACTTTAAAAAAAAAAAGAATTACAATTAATAAGGCCATTCTGAATCTCAGCATTTGGGGAAGTTGTGTTGTCATGGTAATGATAAGGCCACAGGCAGACCTGGCTTTAATGTGTGTGAGGTTTGGGGGCAGTCCATCAAGTTTCCAGACCCACTGTCTCCTTGCCCCCGAAATGGGAACCACCGCTCTGCTCCCCTGGGGCTATCTGAAGCACTGATGAGATACTGCTGGGAAAGGTGAACACAGGACACAGCTGAGGTCATTTTCTGGGAAGTGACACCCTGGCCTGCCATGCCCCACACACGGTGGGCAGCCTTCTGAATCAGCCCTATTCTTACTCAGTGATCAGTGATTCCAGACTCCTGGCTCCCGGGATGGCCTCGGGAGAGAGGTTGGGGAGCACACTGCTAAGCAGGGTGAGGCGGAGAGAGGGCACCCAGCAGGATTCTGACCTAGTCGGGGCCATGAAGTTTTCTCAAGAAGATGGGCAAGGAGGACACTCTGAGCACAGGAACCACATGTGCAGAACACCATGGAGAAGCGTGAGATGTTGTACCAGGGGCTCCAAAGGACACACCCTACCCGACCTCCCCAGCTTACCTCTCTTCCTTACCTGGCACCCAGCATTGTCCCAGGTCTCCTGGGTTTCATCCCAGAACACACAATGTGACAAGAAGGTGGTAATGCCAACTGTGAGGTTCCTGCCAGAGGCAGACTCCAGGTCATCCTTGGGGACCACCCTCAAATAGTAGATTCCTTCCCCAAAGGGCAGGTCCTCTGGGCCCAGGATCCAGGTGGGTGGCTCACCTACAAGAACAAGGCTCTGGTCTTATTGAAATTAGAGGACACCAAGATGACATGGCAGGAACATAGACCCAAGGTCTCTCCATTATCCCAGGAGTACCCTTGCTCAATAATATTCAGGGGCATGGCAGGACATGAAGGGCTCACAACTGTTTCTTATTGGCTGTGTGATATCAGACTGGTTATTGAACTTCTATGTTCTTTTTTAATTTGTTTTCTAGTTTTGAAGCAGGGTCTTATATAGCCCAAGCTAGCCTCAAACTTGCTATGCAGTGAAGGCTGGCCCTACTGGCCCTATTGGTCCTCCTGCCTCAGCTCCCAGGTTCTAGGACTGCTCTGCACCTGGCTTAACCCTCTCTGCTCATATCTGGAACATGGAGATTTCTACAGGTGGCCCCAGAAGGTTCTTTATGGGCTCATCCACATCTCCATGGCATGTACTAAATGTTTACCTAAGGTGGGGGTGGGGGGTAAATAACATCAGCCCAGGAAAGCTGCTGAAGAAGGCAAGCAGTTTGTTCTTTGCTTTTCAGTTAACTAACTTTGAGTGTGTTTGTGTGTGGGTGTGCATACACATGTGTACATTGTGAGAGCAGAGGCTGACACTGGATGTCTTCCTCAATGCTTCTCTACCCTATTTTATTTTTTTAAAGATGACTTATTATTATTATTATTATTATTATTATTAATTATGTGCACTGGGGGTGGGGTATGTGAATGTGAGTTCTGGTGCCCACAGAGGCCAGAGGCATGGGTCCTCCTGGAGCTGGGGTTACAGGGGGATTGTGAACCTCCCAGCATGAATGATGGGGACCTCTGCAAGTGCAATGTGTGCCCTGGACTGCTGAGCCGTCTCTCCATTCCATTTTTTTTTTTTTGAGACAAGGTCTTTCACTAAAACCCACAGCTTCAGATTCAGTGAGGCTGGCAGCCAGTGAACCCCAGGGACCCGCCCATCTCGATCCTCCCCGCTCCGAGGACTGGGATCACAGGCACAGGCTACTCCATCAAACTTTTTATGTGGTTTCTCAGGATTGGACTCTGCTCCTCATATTTTAATGACTGAGCCATCTCCCGGGCCTTGTTATTTGATTCTTTTTTTTTTTTTTTTTTCCTTTGACACCTTAGCTTGAAGCTGGCCACACTCAGGAAGCCGCTCAAGAAACAGCCCAGGAGGCTGAGTACCTGTGGCAGCCCCAGCAGGCAGGTGTGTTTGGGCATCATAGCTGGTCTCATTGGGATGGTAGCCGTAGCCCAGGCTGAGTGTGAGTGGGACTCCAGGTCCCCAGTGCAGCTGTATCCCCAGAGCTGCCTCCCCTGCCGTCACATTCACCCACAGAGCTTCCGGGGTGGCCAGGCTCAGCACCGTCGGCTTGCTGTGTTCTGAAATCCGGGGCAACAGGATCTGTTTTCAGGAACAAAGAGTTAGAGCCAGGCAGAGGGGCGGGGCCAGCGATGTGCAAGCCCTACGGTGTCAGAGGGCCGATGTGGACAGGAAGATCTCCGTGGCAGGTTCTGGGGGGCGGGGCTTGTCTTCCCATCCTTCTGAGTTCTACAGGCCACCTGTGGTCCTAGGCTTCTCGTCTGCTCCTCCCATCACCCCAACCTCTCTCTGTCATCAGAGGTCATCGACGCCCCTTCTGCTTCCCTCTTCTGGGGCCCCTTGTGACTTCATTGGGCCCCTGAGCAATCCAGATGCAACTGCCCATCTCCAGGTCCTTCACTGCATCTTATCTGCCAAGTTCCCTGGTAGCACATTCACAGGTACCATGGATGAGGATGGAGGCACCCCCGCAAAATGCTAATCAGCCACTGAGAGAAAACAGTAGATGACTAGGAGAAAACCAGTGGACTCTTAAAGGAGTCTAAGTGCCCATTGCACCATCATGGCATGTTAGCATTCTTGCTTACGTTTAAAGAAAACCTAACGGCATTTTGGAGGCTGCACTATGGGCCTTTAAAATGAACATTTGGTTTGTGTAATGATTAGAATTTCACCCAACAGATTTACATTCCCAGGAAAACTTGTCATACACCAAAGATGTGTGAATGGTCATATATATGCATGATTTTCAGTAGAATACAGTGTTTAATCGCGTAAGGGGTACTTTGAATGATTTCTCTATGGTTTTCACAACTGGTCCATTTGGTCCCAAACCAAGCTGAAGAGAAGGCCAAGTGCCACCTGACTTCCGATGACACCCCAGTGCCTACCTCGATATTCTGGGACAGGTTCTTCACGGGGATGGGATGACCACTGGAGCTGGTCAGACGGAGTCCACCAACAGTTCCACTGACTTCAAACCGGCTTCGGGAAAGGAAGGGGTTCTGTGAGAAACTCACCATCTAAAAGCCAAGAGCAAGAGAAACTGATGAGGGGTGGGAGATGAACAGGCCCCTGTGTGAACAGTGAATCCCGAGACTGGGTGAGTAGGCCTTGCTCTTCGGGATGGATGTAGAAGCCTGTAACTGATGGTGGTTTCCAGAGATGTGGTCTCAGAGGGCTGGCCCTGGGAATCAGCCAGTCTTTCTTCACCCAGAGTCGATATAGTCAGATCTCCATTTCTTTCGTTTTGTGTCTGTGGACTCAGCTAAATGTGGACTGAAAATATTTGAAAAAATTGCATCTGTATGGGTACGAATTTTTCTTGCCATTCTCCAAAAATAACACGTTTTTCATTAACTATTTGTGTAGCATTTACATTGTATCAACTGTTACAAGCAACCTTGACTTTATTTAAAGTATATGCAGAGGTGTAGGCTGAGCATGGTGGCAGTGTTTTTAACCCTAGCAATCAGGAGGCTGAAACAGGCAGCTCTCTGTGAGTTCAAAGCCAGCTTGGTCTATACAGTGAATTCCATGCCAGTCAACACTACATAGTGAGTCTTTCCCTTCTTACCTTCCTCCCTCTCCATATATAATATATATGCATATACTTACATATATATTACTTACATGTGAAGCTGTGCATTGGTTTATGTAACTACCATACTATGTTATATGAAGGACTGAGGAGCCACAGATTTGAAACTCCTGCTCATAGGCATCCTAAAAACAACCTCATGGCTACCAGGGGTGGTAAGAAGTGTCGAAGAGCCGGGTGGTGGTGGCACATGCCTTTAATCCCAGCACTTGGGAGGCAGAGCCAGGCAGATCTCTGTGAGTTTGAGGACAACTTTGGTCTATAGAGTGAGACCCAGGACAGAGTAACAAAACAAAATAAAACAAAACAAAAAAGAGGAGAAGGAGAAGGAGGAGGAGGAAGAAGAGGAAGAAGAAGAGGAGGAAGAGGAGGAGAAAGAGGAAGAGGAAGAAGAGGAAGAAGAAGAAGAAGAAGAAGAAGAAGAAGAAGAAGAAGAAGAAGAAGAAGAAGAAGAAGAAGAAGAAGAAACAACGAGAAAGATGTTGGTCTATTTTCACTAGCATTCAGGAGACTCAGATGTGCCTCAGTCTGGGATGAAAGGGACCCTGGTCTTTGTATGAGTCACAGATGGGAGCCTGGAGAGCTTGCTTCACAACAACTCACAAAGCCAAGGCCGCTGGAGGAAACTTGCAACCCACTGGAAAAAAAAATGGATTTGGGTGTCCAGAGCTGTGGGGTGTAAGTCCCACTTGTGTGGCTGTGGCTTTGATGAGATACTGAATGAACCTCATCCATAATGGATGGAGCTGCTAGTATCATCAGTGAGCAAATACCCACTAGAAAGGTTGTCTTGGAGGAGGCATTGCTGGGTTACCCTTATGTCCACAGGCTCCTGGCTGTCCTCCATAGGCCAGAGGGAGGTGGCGGCAGGCAGGTTGAAGGTCACAGAGTCTGCGGTGTCAGTGTGCACTGAAGAGCCTTGCCAACTCCGTAGCTGTATTCTGACCACAAGGTGAGAATAGGAAGAAAAGAAAGTCAGTGTTTGAGGAAGAACCCCCATTGTGCGCTGGGAGGAGGGGGTGGGGCTCCACTTTACTGTCAGAGATGACTGTGGTTTGTGTTTAGCAGTTTCTGTGTTTCAAACAGAAGCAGCATCAAAAGCTGCTGGTGCCCCTGTGCGGATGGGAGGTCCAAGAACACACAGAGTTGTTTAGAACTGACTCTCAATCCCTAGAGTAGCCTCAGTACTTAACTGATGGCTGGCGAATCATTTCTCCAAGTTTCTCCCCCTACCTGCCTTGACCTTTGAAGCCATGAGCTTCCAGCTCCATCTTTTCTGATCATTGACCTTGTCCCCTTTGATAAGACCCAGAAACTGTTTTCAGAGATCCATACTGCTTATGGAGTCTATCACTGGGACCCAAGAGAGCAACCCTGGTCTGAGGAGCCAAGGACTGGGGCAGAGTGAGGGAGCCCCTCTCCTGCCTACTGGCCAGGAAGTGGCATCGATGTGTGTGTGTCTGTTTCCTCTGAGTTGGACGAGATCTTCGCTATGGTGTATCGGAGTAACTGTGATTAGTTAATGGCTCTAAGACTTGGCCCATTAACATTCCACTGTGAAAGGACGAGAAAGGTCACAAGGATTGTGAGGCTCAGGGGACACACAAGACCCCTTCCTTCCCCAAGAGTATATAAGCAGGTAATCATTGCTGGGAAGTGGGGTTCTTTCCTTCAATGATGTACCCACCCATAAGTTGCCAACACCCCTATAACTAACCCTATATTAGTTACCTGTAATTACCTGTTAACTTGGGTGGAATTATTTCTTTCTTTTGTCTCTATATCCGGGTGAATTAAAATAGATGCCCCAGGCTGGCTATGGTAGCTCACATGTCTATAAACCCAGCCCTGAGGCAGGGGCAGAGTGATTACTACAATTCTGAGGCCAGCCTGGTCTACATATCTAGTCCCAGGTTAGCCAAGGTTACACAGCGAGACCCCGTGTCAACAAATAAATACATCAAAGTAACTCCCCTGGGAAACACGCACAACAGGAAGTATCTCAAAGCCCTGGTCAGTGCTCACTGAGATAAGTATGTCTGGGATCTCCACAGGCTCTCTATAAACAATGGGATAGCCAAGACCACCCAGGACACAGTGGGGGTAGCATGTGAGAGGAGGTGGTCCCACTTATTTGCTCCCTTACCTGCACAGTTCTGCTGGGACTTTCTCAAGACTCACTCAGGTGACTCAAACAACGGGCTTAGCCCTCCATAATTCTCTTTCTGCCCCAAACAAACACCTCCATGGTGGAAAGACTCCATTACACCCACACACCAGGCCTGGGTCCCAATGCTTCTCCAGTCCTAAGACCGGCCTCTGGACCCTGTCTTGGGTAGCTTGGGATGTGGGTTAGGGCATCAACTTTCTTGCGCATGCACAGTGCAGCTCAGTACCTGTTTGTGTACACAGAGATGGAGGGGGTGACCAGGATGGCTGGAAGGCCCCCTGGCAACGTCCCCAGCAGGAGGGCAGTCTGCAAATGGTCTACAACCTGAAGTAGCTGGGCCACAACGTGAGCCTGGAAAGGAAACAGAACACTACTGCAGACTGTCACCATAGGCCCCCTTGGTTGCTGTCATCAGGTTAGTGTGGGACTCCTGGCAGGGACGGGGAGAGGATGGGGACGTGATGGACAGAGTCAGCCCGGCAGGTCACAGGCAAAGTGGACATCCACAAGAAGTCTGAAACATGTGCCTGGCTCCCGTGGGCTCTTCCACCCTCCCAGCAGCCCCGGGAAGCGGGTGCTTTCCAGCCCCTTGGCAGAAGGGGAGAGGAAAGAACACAGAGAAGAGAAAGTCACATATTGGTGAGACGAACCAAGGCTCTCAGGAAACCTGGCTCCAGGATTCATATGAAGGGCCATTGTACTGTGTGGCTGTGCTGCGGGTGTGTACACATGGCCTACATCTTGCTCCGGGAGAGGTAAGAGCCACAGGCAAGGCAAGCTCAGCTCCCTGCCCCGTCCAAACCCCCAGGTAAGACACATTAGGTACCACTTAGTTGGCTCAGAGGGTAAGGTGCTTGCAACTAAACCTGACCACCCGAGTTCCATCCCAGGGGCCCACATGGTAGAAGGGGAGAATCAGTTCTCATGGGTTGTCCTCTGACCTCCACATGCATACCGTGGCATGTGTGCCCTTCAAATAAATAAATGTTTACAAAATTTTAGACACATCCTCATGATGAAAAACAAAGCTCGGGTAGGGACTTAGTGGAAGACCTCATAGGCTCTGTGTGTGTGTGTGTGTGTGTGTGTGTGTGTGTGTGTGTGTGTGTGTCTGTCTGTCTGTCTGTCTGTGTATTTATGTTTATGTTTGTGTGTATCCATGACTGTATTTGAGATGTGACTTTGTATATGTATGTTTGAGTGTGTACATGCAAGTCAGTGTGAGCACTAGCGTGTGAAAATGTGAGTGTATAGGACTGAATTTGGGTGTTGATCTGAGGGTATGTACTTAAGTATGTTTGAGTATGCATGGGCAGCTTGATGTATTGCTGAAACCAACTCTAAGAGTCTATTTGCCACTGCACTGCCACTTGAGAATGTAAATCTATGTCTGTGCATATGTGCTTGAAGGTATGAAGCATGTGTGTTCGGGGGCTTCCAGGTATGTGGACAAGTGTATGGCCGTGTGCCTGTGTGGGTGTGCATGTGTAATTGTGAAGGGTGTGTATATATGAGTGTATAAGGATGAGCAAAGAGTCTGTTTAGTATCTGAACATGTGGACACAAGTGAGGGTATGACTTTGCATCTTTTTAAAAATTTATTTATTATTCTTTTATATTGGTGTTTTGCCTGAATGTATGTCTGTGTGAGGGTGTCAGGTCTTGGAGTTACAGACAGTTGTTAGCTGCCATGTGGGTGTTGGGAATTGAACTCAGGACCTCTGGAGGAGCAGCCAGTGCTCTTAACCGCTGAGCCATCTCTCCAGCCCTATGACTTTGCATCTTTGCATGTGTCTGTCCTTCAGCTCTCTTTGAATAGGAAAGGAAGCCCATGGCACGAAGGACTGTGGAGCAGCTACCATTAGGCTTTGGGGCTCTGCCATGATGCTGTCCCGAGAGGCAGTACTCTCAAGGCCCACCAGTGACTCTGGAAGTCACATCTATCCCTCCTTTCTTGCTCTGGGTGCCCGACTCCCAAAGACATTCTGTATTCTTGGATACAAGAACCAGGACATTGCCCAAACTTGCAGAGTGGGTCATACAACCCGTCAGTGGACAGTTGCTGAGGATGAGGCCAAGTGCCTCCAGCCAGAGATGAGGCAAGGAGGCTTAGGGAACTTGGGGGACTTGGCTCCCAAATGACAGGCGGGGTTCACTGAGTGCAGCACCCCTGTTCTGTGTGCTAACCCACACTCTGCTTTCAAGAGCCTTCCTCCCCGCTCCCAAGAAGCACTGTAACCTTTGCCCCTGCTTCCCCGTCTGTAGGCTGTCGAGAAGGATCCACTTGCAACACTAGCATAAGCTGGGCGTGCAGTGTGGGTGAGCTCTGCCTCTGGTCAGGGCGCCCACCTGGCTGCTGTTGGCCTCCATAGGCTCTGTTGATCCGTGGCTGAGGGAAGCTTCCAGCACACTCCCCACAGCCTGAAACAGGGCCCTGGTGGCTTCCTGGCGTCTCTGATCCTCAGGATGAACCTTGGCACCGGCTGTCAACAGAGCTTCTGTGGCATGCTGCAGGACCTGGCTGGCCTCCCACTGGGCTCACCCAAAGAAAGAGAAACAGTGTGAACCCCTGCCTAGGATGCACCATTCAGAGAATAAGGATTGTATTGGAGGGGCGCACAGGAGGCCCAAGCCAGGGAAGAGGTAGAGCAGAGCCTGACATAAGCAGCCTGACTTAAAACTGGCTCCTTCTTCTTCACCAGGAGAGTAACCTGGTTTGCCCCTGACCTTCCCCAGGTACTTTGCACAATATCCTACACATAACAGGCGTTTGGTAACATTTACCGACCAGAGGCATGAAATACAGATGTGAGGAAAATGATGGGTGGAGGACAGGGGGAGGATAGATAGATAGATGGATGACAGGTGGACAACAGATGGATTGAGGATGGATGGATGAAAAATGGGGGGAAGGTAAATGGAGAATGGGTGAGAGACTGATCGAGAAAGAATGTCTGTATGGAGAAAGAATGCATAGGTAGACGGATGGTAGATAGTTGGATATAACACTCATCCTAATTTTGTAATTTTATTTGTGTTTGTGAAATCATTTGTTTAATGTCTAGATGCCCCAGTAGCCTGGAAGTACCATGAGGGCAGGTCCATGTGTGAGTGAGTTCAACACTGGCACACAGGCATTCAAGAAGCATTTGTAGAATTATTAAATTAATGTAAGCACAAATGCACAGAAGTGGGGAGTGGGGGATGTCTAGAGAGGTGTGTTTAGGCAGGTGTACACAAAACAGGCAAATGAGCAGATGAGGTAGGCACAGGAAGTGTCTCATCAACAGCACAGGGCCCTGGAATAGTTCCAACTGTTGTGGGATGTTTTTCTGCACACTGTGAATGTGTGTTGCTCTCATTGGTTGATAATAAAGCAGTTTGGCCAATGGCAAGGCAAGATAAGGTTAGGTGGTACAATCAAACTGAGGACGGAGATGAAGAAGGGTGGAGTTGGGGCAGATGCCAGCCAGCCACTAAGGAAGCAAGACATGTAGAAAATGAGGTAACAAGCATGAGGCAAAGCATAGATAAGAAATATGGGTTCATTTAAATGTAAGAACTAGTAATAAGCCCGAGCCATTGGCCAAGCATTTATAATTAATATAAGCCTCTACATGGTAATTTGGGAAGCAACTGCCGGGTATAATTGGGCATATGGGACAGAAAGCTCTACATCCGGTTACATCTATCCTTGATGACTTCAGGCCAGGAGATCTGTGAGGATAGCACCCCCCAACCCCAGGCAGAGCAGCTGGGCAGGACCAGGGCACTTCTCCCTCTCCATGACTTTGTGACTTTATTTTGACCCTGGGCTGCCATATTCTGGGAACATGGTCCTTGGCTATGATTCTTCAGGAAGATGATCCTGAAGCAAAAGTATGAGTGTGAATCATTGGTTTGAAGGTGAATCCAGGGAACATTCTAAGGGAGTGGGGAGGTGAGAGAGGTAAGGGTCAGAGGTCAACACAGAAGGTACAAGCCTGTTACCTGGAACTCAGTCCTGCTCAGGGCTTCCTCACCAAGAGTGTCTGGGAGCTGAGGTACTTGTGCCCCATCCCCTGTCATGTGAGCAGGTGGGGAAGCTTGGGGATCATGGAGACCCCAGGCTAGAAAGGTGGGAGCCAGCAGCTGTGAGTTAGGCTAACACATAGTAGGTCAGCAGCAATATCTGGACACACGCTTGGGACCCAAGATGAGCAGGATCCAGAACTCCCTCTGGTGCCCACCAGTGGGCAGTAAGCATACAGGCCATAAGCCCAGAGAGAGGCACTGGGATCTGTCATGGATCCATGAAGGACTCTAGGAAAGAAGATGGCGGAAGTCTTGTAGCCCCAGGACAGCACCATAACTGAGGGACTTCTTTGATCTATACCCTAATGGGTTGCCACCCCCACAGCATGGAGGAATGTGTGCTGAGGCCTGGATCAGCCAGCGGAAATTCTTACCTGGGCCACAGGGGTGAGCTCCTCGCTGCAGTGAGTCACTTCTCTCAGAGCCTCAGCCAACCCCTGCACCCTCTGCATGCTCTCCAGGCCAGTGGCGAGCATGGACAGTGATCTCAGCAAGAGCTCTCGGACCTTGGCATAGAGGGAGAAAGGCCAAGAAAGGACCTGTATTCCAAAGCCTCTGTGAAGGCCTTGCAGGAGAATTGGGGGTCTTAGGAATGACTGGGCTCATCCGGGCTCTGTAGACCTGGATGTATATGGCAGACAGGATAATGACCAAAAGATAAACACATCTGGGTCTTGGAAACCTGTGACCATGTTGCCTCACAGAAAGAAAGGAAAGGTAATTTGACAAAGTCATTCTGAAGATAGAGTTCAGCTCGGTGCCTTCCCATGGGGAGATCCTTCGGCAGTTATGAGTGGGAGCGCTGTAATTGCAAGGGTCTCCATAAGAGAGTGGTGGGAACACTGAGGAAGGAGACGGGTGATGGATGCAGAGATGGGGAGAGGGTATGTGGAGAGGAGAGGGTTTCAAAAATCTGGGAAGGGGGTGCTGGGGTGCTGGCTCGGTTAGTTAAGTACTTAGAGTGCAAGAAGGGATCCATCCCCAAAGCCGAGAGAGAGAGAGAGAGAGAGAGAGAGAGAGAGAGAGAGAGAGAGAGAGAGAGAGAGAGAGAGAGAGAGAGAGAGAGAGAAGGGGGTTAGGGGGTTAGGAGCCCAGGACTGATGATAACCTAGAAGCTGGAAAAACTAAGAAGTAGATTCTCCCCTACAGCCTCCAGAGAGTTCTCCGCCTTGCCTAGGCAGCCTGAGTCTTTCTTCCTCTGGTCCTTGGCTTTGTCATCTTCAGTGTGAGGGAGCTGGAGTGAGGCTCTCCAATTCCCTTCAGCTTCCAGAAAGCTGTGACTCCACAGTGTTGGGCAGAGAAAGTGGGTTACCAATAAGAAGATATATTCTTCATTTTATGCCACTGATTGGAAAGAACTAAAGCCGAGAGTGACAGTGACCACTGGGAGACATTCAAGGCTTCTCTGATTCATGTGCACCGCCCCCAGCCCAAGAAGCCGCATGCAGATTTTAAAGGACCCACTTCACGAACCTTCCACTTGATATCTGTTCTAAGTTGCCCAGAGCCTGGGCTCTGGTCCTCCTGATTAAGTTCAGAGGACACAGCCTTGGCAAACAGGAGAAGCCGTTCATGGCCATGCTCGTCTTGCAGAGCTGCGGTGATTCTCTCTGACACAATAGCTTGGAATGTCACATTGTCACCACCTGTGTTACCATGTCCCACCTGCCAAAGAAACCAGAAATGGGTGCAGTGATCTTTGTTCAAGAAGCTGGCTCCTAAGCCATGGGTCTGGGAGCAGAGCAGGCCTAGTAGAAGAGCTCGCTGGCCCTTCCTGAGGCTGGAGGGCACCTGGACCCATTGGCACTAGGTAGCTGATAGCTTCCAACAGCACATCTTGGGCAAACCCTCCACCTTCAACTGCCTTCCTTATCCCAGCCACCCCCCACCTGCACCTGCCTCCCAGCCAGGAACTTCTCTTGAGATCTCTCCAGGATCCCCGCTGAGTTCTGTTGGCTGAGCTCAGTCCTAGCTCATGCTTGAGTTCTTCTGTTTCAACTTGCCCCTGCTCCCAGGACCTCCCTATGCTCTGGCTACTAAATCATAAGATACACAAAGGTGGAGGCTGTATCCATGTGTCCACACGGCTGTCTCCTCAGGACTTGGCACATGGTGGATGGGTGCTCTGTAAATGTTTGTGGAAGGAATGAGTGAATAGGCTAGTCATCACCCATGCCCTCAGCTGCCTCCACATGCCTTGTAGTTCCTGAGGCTCAGCTGGGTGGAGACATTGCCCAGCACAGAAACACCAGCCATCACCATCACCCACCTTAACCGCCACTTGGGTCTGCTCTCTGTCTCCTGCCTGATTGGTGACAGAGATGACCACGGTCAAGATGAAACCATCCTTCTCTTTCCCAAGTGGTAAGTACAGAGCAGGGAGTTCTGGTTCAAGGCCACAGTGGAGGCAGGAACCTGGCCAAGCGGAAACGAAGCAATCAGGAGGGCAGAGCCAAGCTCCTTGTCACAGGCACAGAAAAACCCCAGCTACTGTAGGTGTGGCAGCCGTTCTGGGAATCCACAGGTGGCTGTACCTTTTGAATCACTTCTCTAAAGTGTATGAAGAATTGAAGGACCTTCTCCCTATTTGCAAGTGGGTTTTTGTTTCTTGTGGTGGTTAAACTAAAACATTTTTAAAGATTTATTTATATGAGTGCTCTGTCTGCATGTCCCTCTGCTTGCCAGAGGTGGGCATTGGATCCCATTATAGATGGTTGTGAGCCACCCATGTGGTTGCTGAGAATTGAATTTAGGACCTCTGGAAGAGCGGCCTGTGCTCTTAACCGCTGAATCACCTCTCCAGCCCAAGATTTATTTATTTTTATTTTATGTGTATAGTTGTTTTGTCCACGTGTATATATGTGCACTATAGGAATGCCTGGTCCCTAAAGGGTCCAGAGGAAAATGATGAATCCCCTGGAACTGGAGCTACAGATGGTTGTGAACTACCATGTAGGTACTGGGAATAGAACCTGGGTCCTCTGGAAGAGCAACACGTGATCTTAACTGCTGAGCCATCTCTGCAGCCCTGGGCTGGCTTGTTTTAGTTTTGATGTTTTTGTTTTCATAATATGGTAAATCAGATTACAACATGAAGAAAAAGAAGGTAGTGAGTGTGGGGAGAGAAAGGAAGAGCAAGAGGAAGAAGAGGAACAGTCCCCCAAAACTCCACCTAGCCCCTGAAAACTCTGCACCCCTTTAGGAGTCAGCAACGTGAGTTAGGTGGGTATGTTTTGTTTGTTTGTTTGTTCATTTTAATATTCATATGTGTGTATGTAATGTGTGTCTATGATGTGTGTATGTGTGTGATGTGTGTGTATATGTGTTTATACCTGTGTGCCACAGCACATGTATGGAGGACAGGGGATAACTTCATAGTGTTGGTTCTCTCCTACCACCATTAAGGTGGTGTGTCTGAGGATTAAACTCAAGTCCCAACGGGAGCAGCAAGCCCCTGTACCCACTGAGACACTGAGCCAGCCCAGTGTTTGTTGTTCGTTGTTATTTGCTTGGGGTTTTTCATTGTTCTTGGTTTATTTTTTCGGAGACAACGTCTCACTCTGTAGTCCAGCCTGGCCTAGAACCCACCATAGAGCCCCGGCTGGTCTTAAACTCACCACAGTCCTCCTGCCCTAGACTCTTCAAGTGCTGGGACCGTGGACATGAGCCACCACCCTTGGCGTCCGTCAGTGTTGGTTTGGGGTTTGGTTTTAGAGTGTGGGGATGGAGCCCAGGGCCTCCTATGTGTAAGTACTCCGGACAAGCACTCTCCTCTCCTGCAGCCCTTCACCCTGCCCACAGCACCTACAGAGAAGTTCCCAGTCTCTATGTCTCCAGCAACACCCCCTGTGGTTCATGCCATGGTTTACCAGATGTCTCTGCCACTAGACGTTGAAGATCATGACGTTAAGGATTTTCTCTGTTGTGTTCACACTAAGTGAATGGATAAATCTCTTTTTGTAAAGGAGACCCACACATCACGGGAGTCTCCAGTCATGGTGCAGACGTTCATGAAGCTATTGACTCACAACCGAACACTCACTGTTGTGTGACCACACTTCCTTCTTGCTCACCTGTATGAGATGGAGGCTGGGGACAAAGGGGGAAATCTGGCCTCTCCCTCTGGGTGCAGAGGGGAGGCGTTTGGGAATGAAGCCTACTTGCCTTGCTTGGGTTTTCTTTTTCTTTCCACACTTGGACCCAGTCATTGCCTTCTTAACAGCCCCGTGTTTGCCAATTCCTTGACAGGGCACCCCATGAACACTATACTCCCTAGAAGGGCTTACACCCACCTGTCCCTAGTCAAGGTACATTGTTTATGTTTGTGGTGTCTGGGGCAGGATATGGCAGAGTATGCCAGCTCCACTCATGGTGCCTCAGTTTGGATGGAAGTTTCACTTGGGCTAAAGTCCACATAGAGCTCATGTGGCAGTCCCCAAATGCTCAAGGCCACAGGGAGAACCAACAGCCACCACAATGGAATAATAAATGGAGTGAGCTGCCCCAAGCCAATCATATCTTCATATTCACTGCTGCTCTGGGTGTGGTTGTCATGGCTGACGTGACTGACATTGTAGGTAGGGTCACCCTCTGTGAACCTTTGCAAAAAAATGTTCTTTGAGATTTGCTTGTCTTGGGACATTGTCATTTTCTGCTGCCACTTACAAATGGAGGTCAGTGAAAGTGTTGAAGCTTCTATGAACCAGATCGAGTTCTGTCTTTCAAGGTAGCTCTAGCTCCGGCCTTTCAAAGAGTCACAGTGCCTCTGCCTCCCTCCCCCTTTCCTTCTCTCTCTCTTTCCCTCCCTCCCCCTCTCTCTCGTGTGTGTGTGTGTGTGTGTGTGTGTGTGTGTGTGTGTGTGTGTGTGTGTGTCTAGGACTATGACCTGGTATGTCCCTACCTGTTGGGTCTTCTCATCCATTAAACCCTTTCATATACCTTACCCTGGGACAGCCATTGTGTCCTCTGGGCTGGGGCAGATGCTGCTAGTGTATGCTGCCCTTCTGGTGTGATAACGAGGCCAGTGCTTTGGGGATGACCAAGGCTTAGGAGTCCCCTCATCCTGTCAGCCTCCACCCATTCTAGAACATATTCTACTGCAGCTCCCTGACGGGGACAGTCCACGTTCCTGGAGAAGATGATCCTGGGGGCTGGGGGAAGGGCAGTCTTTAGCTGGTACCTGACTGCAGACAGAAGCAGTACTCCAGGGGCCCTGGGGCTGTGGAGGCGGTGCAGAAGACAGCGAAGCTCGTCAATGTAGTACCCTCCTCCGGGACGATTGCACAGGCAGGCACCTCCGGTCGAGGTAGCATGCTGATCACGTAGGTATCCTCCCCGTAGGCATGGCTGGTCAGTGCTGGGAAGTGAAGATTCATTGTGCTTAGGGGACAGTGTGTCCAAAAACATAACCCCTCTTCAGGATGACCTGGAGAGCTTGTTGAACAAAGATTTCTGGGCCTCTGCAGCCCCGAACCCTCTGACCTCTCTGGAGATTCTGGGGTAGGCCCCAAAATACTCATATCTAGCAATTGTCTCCAATGCAAGGCCCCGGTGCTCGCTTTGAGAAAATGGGCAGAGAAGAGAGGAGAGACTCAGGCAGATGTGGAGCTGGAATTCTAGTTCTGCTATTCACTAGCCAAGTGGCCTTGGACTTGACCCCTGTCATCTGTAAGGTGGAGCCAACAACAATTTCCTCATAGTGACGTCATGAGCAGCTTACCCGGAAGCCATCTCTTCCCATCCCCACACCCTCAGCCGTGAGCCCCGGTCTATCCTGCAGCAATGAGCCACCACGCCTGCTTCAAAAAGAGCTCATGGCTGCCAGAGCTGAGCAAAAGAGAATCTCATTTGGTGACATGTAGCATCTTGGCTTCACTCAGTTGGGAAGGCCTGAGGTAGAGCAGGAGCGCCTACTGAACCAGTGCCTCAGTTTGTCTGGCTGTGGGCACTCTGTGGGCTGCCTTAGGGAATACGGAATCAACAGCCGGCCCAGGCGGCACCTGCCTGCAGCCCTAGCACTGAGGAAATGGAGAGTCAAAGGAAGTGTTCTTAGAAAGCATACAGTCTTTGTTTTGTGTCTGTCTGAGCACTGGGCTCATTTTCAGTGAGTAACTCTGGTGACTTCTCCTAGTAGGACACACAGGTTGACTTAGGGTGGCCCGCTTGTCTCCATGGCACTCTGCCAACCATCGTTTGTGATAATGATTCCAGGGCAGGTATTTAGATCACCCCAGATTTACATGGGAGGGAACTGAGACAACAAAACGTCAATCGTTTGCCCAAAGTCTCCTAGGTAGAAAGCCCATACTCTGGCTCCATGCTAGGCCAAAGATCCTTATTTTAGCCTTTCTGAGTCCATCTTGTCTCTGTGACAAGAGGTGAGGCGGCTGCTTCTCACCTGTGACCCGGATTCGAACAACAGGTCCCCAGGTCTGCAGGAAGCTGCTGTTCAGCAGCAGCACTGAGGAATTGTGGTGAAGGAGGGTCAGTGAGCGTGGCCAAAATCCTCGGAGTCTGCAGGCGTCAGGGAGGGGCTCAGCCTGCAAGGGAACAGCACTGAGGGCCTTAAAGTCTGTTGGGTAGGAACCTGGACATCCTCAGTCCCATGGCTTCCATCCCCGAGACTGACAGACTCTGATGAGTAAAGGCACTGCTGCTTCCTAGGAGGTCAGTAAATAGTCAGTCTCCAGCCTTGTATCTTGTCTGCGGTTAGGTTCCTAGAAAAGGAGTCTGAGGAAAAGTGTATGCAGGTCACTTATAGAGGGAGGAGCCTGGGGAGGAGTGTGTGCAGGTCACTTATGGAGGGAAGAGTCTGAGGAGGAGTGTGTGCAGGTCACTTACAGAGCGGGGAGCCTGAGGCAACCTACCTATCCCTTCACTTGTAAGTTACCCCACAAAATAAACCTCCCTTTTAACTATGTGGAGTGGCCTTAATAATTTCATCAATAGAGGGAGGAGTCTGAGGAGCAGTATGTGAGGTCACTTATGGAGGGTGAACTCTCGGGGGAATCAGCAAGTTAACAGGGCAGAGAAGGGAGTGAGAGCAAGCAGTTTTAAGAAGCATCCTTCTCAGTGTGGCCCTGAGGGACCTCAACCATGTGGGGTATGCCACAGAAATGTCTTTGGGGCAAGAATGCTAGGCTGTTTGACTTTCCTGTTCATCAGTTGTAGGCCATCAGGCCCCTTTGTAGCAGTTGAGGGATGCATGCATCCTGGCAGGGGGCTTTAGCTGAGGGCAATAGTGTCTGCTTCCCCCATAGACCTGGCTCCTTTGTATCCATTCACCTGTTAGAATTCCCTCAGGCCCTTCTGAAGCATGTCCCCAAATCTTCCTGACTGCCCGCACTGGCTCCAAGTGGGGTTGGTCCACCCTGGCTCAGGACCTGGCCTGCAGCGTAAGTCTGATCCTCTCGGAGGAGACAGTTTTGACTGAGTGGCTGTGGCATCTCACCTTCTCTGATGAGGTATCATCTAAGTACCAGCTGAACATGGCCATCGGGCTTTCATCTCCCACAGTAACTGTGAGCAGAACGTCTTGGTTGGCTTTCACTGGCTGGCAGTTCTTCTCACAGCTGGAAGGTACAGAGAATAAAGAGAGAAAGCTCCCTCAGGCATCATGACCACTTGCCTAGTCTTTAAAGACCTGTAAAGAGGGTAGGATGTGGCCAAATGAAAGATGGACTAAAAGCCACCAATGTTCTAACCTAACCAGGACAGACCCTGGTCTGCAAGCAGGTGAAGAGAGTCAGGACATGACTGGATTCCCATGTCACTCTACTTGCAGTGATGTGAAAGGGGCGGCGGGGGGAGGGGGGGAACGACGGGACGTGCAGGACAGGGCCCTGGCTTCCAATCCCAATTCTATCACTTAGGAAGGCTCACCTTGTATGAGTCACTTAACCTCTAAGTCTTGGTTTCCCTAGCTGCAAAGGAAGCGGGGAAAGCCAAATAACTTCTGAGATTCTCTTCAGTGTTGTAAAGGTGGCAGATGGCACCATACGGTGAACGACGAGAGCAGTTCTGAGAGCGACATGTCACAACTCCTAGAGCACTTGTGAGCATGCCGGGCTCTCTCTCTCTCTCTCTCTCTCTCTCTCTCTCTCTCTCTCTCTCTCTCTGTGTGTGTGTGTGTGTGTGTACACTTTTGTGCGCATGCACATGGAGGTCAGAGACCAATATTGGCTTCCACTCTCTTCATCATATTGTTTCAGACGAGATCCCTTACTGAACCTGAAGATCACTTATTTGCCTAGAGCTCCTGGCCAGCAAGACCTGCCTCCCCTGTCCTGGACTTAGTAGAGCCATGGTACTATGTCTGGATTTTTGCTTGAGTGCTCTGGATCTGAACTTCGGTCCTCACGCTTGCACAGCCAACTCTTTATCAAATAAGCCGTCATCTCTCCAGCCCCCTGAGCCTTCTGTAGGGTGTCTAATGCATCTCCAGGTTCACCTCCAACCTTCTTTCTTCTCTTGTCAAGTCAAGTACAAGCATGCTGGTGGGTTTCTACAGCCCTTCCAGACCATTCTCCAGCTCTCTCTGCAGAGCCAATGCCTCAGCTCCCACCCTCCAAGCGTCTGCTTGGGTCCAGCATTGGTATGGGCCCGGGAGGTTTGAGGAGAGAAGGTGGTCTGAGGAGAGCATGAGGCTGTTTTTTGCTTCCCGAAGGGCTAAAGCAACAGAGCCGGTGCCCCATCAGGTAACGGCCATGGCTCCTGTCCCTCTCCAGCAGCTATGGTCCAGAGGGGATTCGAGGTACACCCTCTCTCACCTCTACAAGGGCTCACCCCGCCCTATCACAGTCCTGCATTGTCTCCTGAGCTATTCCTCCAGTCCTGTTCATTCACACCTTACCCATCTGTAATCAGTTTCTGACGACAGTGAGCCATCTGCTTCCGGCACCAACCTGGTTAATAGGACCAGCTGCCTCAAGCTCCTCCCTCGACTCCTGTAAAATGCTAAACCATCTCCTTGAGGCCCATTCTATCCCGATAGCAGAGTGTTGTGACCATGTCCCTCCTGCGCAGAGATGTTGGGCAGCGTGTTGGCTGGTCTTAGGTTAACCTGACACACAAGTTAGAGTTATCTGAATGGAGGGAACATGGAGAAAATGCCTCCATCAGGTTGGGTTGTAGGGCATTTTCTTAATTAGTGATCACTTGGGGAGGGCCTAACCCATTGTGGGTGGTCCCATCCCTGGCCTGGTGGTCCTGGATTCTATAAGAAAGCAGACTGAGCAAGCAAACCAGTAAGCAGCACCCCTCCATGGCCTCTGCATCAGCTCCTGCCTCCAGGATCCTGCCTTGTTTGACTTCCTGTCCTGACTTCCTTTCATGATGAACAGTGCTGTGGAAGTGTCAGCCAGATAAACCCTTTCCTCCCCAACTTGTTCTTTGGTCGTGGTGTTTCATCACAGCAGTGGTGACCCTGACTAAGACAAGTAGCTTTCCCTAGAGACTCCGAGGTGAAAGACCTAAATCTGGCATGACCTGCAAGACCCTGCCTCACTCTTCCTCCTCTCTCCATATCCCTCCTCAAGGTGTCTGTTGAGTTCCACCTCCTATGGGAAGCCCTTTCTGGTTCCTGGATGAAGAAGTCGTCACGAACCTCTGCTGACTCTTCATGCTATTTATTGTTGATCCCCAGGTTGCCACCCCAATGGGAGCACAGGTGAGACCTGCCCTGCAGGTCCCACCCCTGAGTGGTGCTTGCTGATGAAGAACATGCCCACATGCCTCACCTGATTTGAGGCCCAAGATCCAGCGGAGAAAACACATAGAGGCATTGTTCTGTCTCTTTCTCCAGTTCCTGGCCCCTCAGGATGGCCAAGTGCAGGGTGACAGCCGAGTTGAGCGGTGGCAGACAGGAGGTGTGGAGCGCCAGCATCCTTTGGTCTGTGTGGAGCAGTTGCCTCTCCACACAGTCGCTCCACTGAGCCCAGCAGCGTCCTGAGAGAGATGGGCAGACACCTGTGCACAGCATCCCTGAACCCGACACACCATGGACTTTCTGGTTGAGCGAGGTTTTTGTGGGTGGTGGTTTGGTTTTGTTGAGACAGGGTCTGGCTGCACAGCCTGAGCTAGCTTCAAACAGATCATCTTCCTGCTCCTGCCTCCTGAGTGCTAGGGTTACAGGGCTGAGCCACCATGGCCAACCTCCAGTTATCCCATTTTATTTTGGTTTTGGGATGTGTGTACACATGCATACATACATGTGTATGTACGTGCGTGCACCTGCACATGTGCATGGGCACACATGTCATGGGTGCATGTGGAGGGCAGAGGACCACTTGAAGGAGTCCATTTTCCCCTCCTCTGTGTGGGTTCCAGGGATTGAACTTGGGTTGTTAGGCTTGGCAGCATGTGCTTTTACCTGCTGAGCCATCTCACAAGCCCCGATGACTCCATTTTTAGAAATTCTAGTTGTAAAAGTAGCCACAGAAGATGAAGACTGGCAGGGTTGTTTATCAGAGCAGAGACATGGAAAAACCCAAATGTCAACAACGACTACACAGTGACCCGGCTCTCTGCTGTGCTACAATTATGAAATCAGGATGGACAGGGAGATACTGTGGTGTTAAGATGAGCTGACTCAGCAACTAAGAGCACTGGCTGCTCTTGCAGAGGACCCAGGTTCAATTCCCAGCACCCACATGGCAGCTCATAACTGTCTGTAACTCCAGGTCCAAGAGATCCAACATCCTCTTTTGACCTCTGTGGGCACCAGGCACACACATGGTGCACATACATGCATACAGGCAAAAGACATACACAAATAAAAGTACACAATTTTTTTTAAACATGCAGAGGATTATTGTTGTTGTTGTTGTTTAGGATTTTCAAGCAGCAGAGTTGAGCGTCTCATATAGCACCAACTGGCCTTGAATCCACGTATAGTTGAACCTGAACTCCTGAGCCTCCATCTTCTACCTCCCAAGTGCTCAGGACATGTTATTCAATGAAAAACAAAACAAAACAAAACAAAAAAAGACAGCAGCAACGCTAATAGCATTTTATTTCTAAAAGGAGTGTGTAGCTAGGGCATAGCCCTATAAAAGGGAGACACCTCCTTTTGGAAGTATGTGCTACCATCTTTGTTTGAAGAAAGGTGCCTGGACTCTCCTTGGTGAGGTGTGTGTGTATGTGTGTGTGTGTGTGAAGTGTGTATGTGTTTGTGTATTTGTATGTGTGTGTCTGGTGTATGTATGTGAGGTATGTTATGCTGTGTGTGTATGTGTGTACGTATATGTTTATGGTTTGTTTTTTTGTTTTTCGAGACAGGGTTCCTCTGTGTAGCTTTGCGCCTTTCCTGGAACTAGTTCTGTAGACCAGGCTGGCCTCGAACTCACAGAGATCCGCCTGCCTCTGCCTCCTGAGTGCTGGGATTAAAGGCATAGGCCACCACCGCCTGGCGTGTTTATGTATTTTTATGTGTGTGTGTGGAATGTTTGTATGTGTGAGGTAAGTTATGCTGTGTGTGTGTGTGTGTATGTGTGTGTGTGTGTGTGTGTGTGTGTGTGTGTGTGTGTGTGTGTGTGTGTTTATGGTGCTGTGTGTTAGGAGGGAATGACCCTCTCAGAGGGGGACTATCTGGTAATGGACCTTTTCTGGACTTGCCAGTGCACAGTGTCAATTAACAAAGCAGTCTGGCTTTTTATGTTTTGTTACTTTTTTAAATCTCCCCCTGCCCCTGTCCTCCATGTTCAGGGCCACCATCCCTCCTCGGTTTGCTGTTATTCCTCTACACCCATTGCTGTGGTTTACGCTCTGGCACACACAGGTGGACAGTGTCAGCCATGAATCGTGTCAGATGAAGACGAGAACAGGCAAAACCCGACAATACTCACTCAGCAGTGATGGGGGAGGGGATCAGGATCAGGTTTACACCACCTACCACAGGACCAGTGGAAGTCCAAGTCTGGGTCATCATCTGGCCAGCCCAGCGTGACTTCTGTGAAAGGGTCCACGTACAGTTCAGGCTCAATAAACACCTTCACGTCCCCCGTGTCTCCCTGCAAAGGAAGTGACCACTGGTGAGACAACACTGTTGAGCTTCACTGTAGAGTCCTGCCAACCTACCCTCCACCCCAGAGCAGTGTGTGCTGACAGTGGCCGCAGGGGGAGGCTCAGAGCAGAGAACGTTCTGGAGGGTCCTCTGCTCTGGGGTTTCCCTCAGGAGCATGGAATGCCTTCCTAAGACTCACTGGGTAGCTTTACCTCCAGTGTAGGCTTAGGACTCACTGTGCAGTCAACTGCATGGACAGAAGCCATTCTGAGCCAGGCCCTGTGCTGATGACTGGAGACATGGTAACAGAGACCCAACTGTTGCCCTTAAGGTAGATAGGAAAGACAGCGACATTAATGGTCACTTAAAACTCAAGGCATTACCTGTGCTTGATTAGAGGGTATTCACTTAGAGGAAGCAGGAGGATGTGGAAGATGGAGGCAGTCAGTTAAGAATCCCTTGAGGGACTTGGGGAGAGATGGCGCAGTTTGTAAGGCCTTTGCTTTGCCAGTGTGTTGACCTGAATTCAACTCCCAAACCCACTGAGGGCAGCAACATGTGCTTGTAATACCAGCCTTGGAGAGATGAGACAAATGGATCTCTGAGGCTCACTGGATAAGCATCTGTATGTGGTTTATTTTGGAGCTGTGTGACAGGCCCCCCAAAAGAGTAAAGAGTAAAAAAACCAAAACCAACATTTTGGCATACCAACATGGGGCTCATATTTCCATGTTGGACCTGATAAAGTTGAAAATTTTTTTTTCTTTTTAAGAAAAATGACATGGCTCCTTTAAGAGGCACTGCTGTTCAGCCTGCAGGGCAGCAGTGAATAAAAGAACAGCAAGCTAAATAGAAACCACTTGTGGCAGCCCAGGTACCGGCTTCCTACAGCTAGGAAGGTTGAAAGCAGTTCCTGGTCACGCACCTCCAACTGGGCCCAAGCTTTAGGCTTGGCTTTCATGACCCAAGAAGTGAAAAGCAGGCCGGGCGGTGGTGGTACACACCTTTAATCCCAACACTCGGGAGGCAGAGGCAGGTGGATCCCTGTGAGTTCGAGGCCAGCCTGGGCTACAAAGCGAGTTCCAAGATAGGCGCAAAGTTACACAGAGAACCCCTGTCTTGAAAAAACAAACAAACAAACAAACAAACAGAAGTGAAACACAGGCAGAGCCAGCCAAGAGCCACATAGAGGATCTAGGTGTAGCTTAGCAGTTTAAAATTTGCTAGTGTGGTCAAAACAGGCTAAAAGATACACAGCAAAAGAGGATCAGAAGGAAAAACCTCTAAATAGGTTACAGTGTGTTTAATAATGTGCATAGGATTGAGAAAAGAAAAAGGGTATAGTCATGGAAAAAATGAATATTTAAAAAATTAAGTCTTTAAAGAGAGAAGTAAAGTAATATAAAAAAGAGTAAGCCGTGTAGAGATGGGAAATACACAGGGAGTCTGGATCCTATTTAGTATTGTGTTGATTTTAAATGTTTTTGAGTGCTGACAAGCAGACAATATCTGCTAAGAGACACAGGACTGTGAACTACACTGCTAAATTGAACCAATCTAGATATTTTAAGAATGCCTTAACTTTAAAATAGAAGTAAAAAAAAGTATTTGTCAAACAAAAGTCAAAAATGCTTTGGAGAAGTGGTTTTGCTTTTGTTTCCACAGGAAACAAGAGGCTGTGGATTCATTTCCAGATTAATATGGGTCAAGTTTGATCAAGGGAGACCTCCTGAATCTTGACAGGTGCTATCTATCAACAAAGATTATAGGGCTGGAGAGATGGCTCAGAGGTTAAGAGCACTGTCTGCTCTTCCAGAGGTCCTGAGTTCAATTCCCAGCAACCACATGGTGGCTCACAACCATCTATAGTGGGATCTGATGCCCTCTTCTGGGGTGTAGGAATATATGCAGACAGAACATCGTATACATAATAAATAAGTAAATCTTAAAAAAAAAAATTATAGCTGGTCTCCCCAGGACTTGGCCATTATCTCAAATATTCTCAGGGACCCTAAAGATGCCTTTGTCCACAGATAGCAGGAAGCAGTTTGGAGAACATGGCACCCACATCCAAGAGGGGTGTGGAAGGCTTTTGCTTAATTGGTGGCTTATGGATGTTTGTTATAATTTAGGGGAATATAGGAATATAGGAAAAAAGACAACTATTAATATCAGATGTTTGCATTGGCATGGATTTTGGAATATTGATACAAATTTAAACTTAATTTTGTTGCACAGCATATATGTTTCTACTCTTGTCTGAGGTATTGTGTTTATGCAGTTCATTTAAAAATGCAATGTATAATAAAAATTAGGTTAGTAGTAAATCTATAATAATCAAACTTGTAGTCACATTAGATATGTTTTTTAGGTTATTTAGGTATATTTTAGATAGATAGATGGTCTTCAAACACTTCAAAGACCTATAGAATATGACCTTTAAAATGTTTTGCTAATCTAAGTTTTTTTGTGACAATGAGACACATCTCCTCCTGGAAGCACCAATTTACTTCAGAGATGATTGGCATCAAAGAAACTCCTTATGAAGTTTGCTTACATTAAGGCAAGGTTAGCCACTGGGCAAAGAAACTGCTTTTTCCCTTTGACTGCTGACAATATGCTGCACAGACTGAACATGCAGGACACACAGAAAAAAGACTGTTGAACTTTTCCAAAACAAGCCAGGACAGTACTTCAAAATTCCTGCTTCACAGAAGAGTCTGCCAGACATTCTGCAGGACACAGAAGAAAGCAACTGACAAACTTTGTCAATACAAAGTAGGACAGTGTTTCAAATTTCCTGCTTCACTGAAAAGTCTGCTGGATACTCTGGGCCTGTAGGCTGAAGATGGATGCCCCAAACGTTGCAGAGGAACTTTGGGTGACTTTCCAGGTAGCCAAATGTCTCTGTTGTTGGATAATGTTACATCCTTCTGGGTCTTTGTGGAGTTCAAAACTAGATAGTAATAGAAGCAATTTTCCTTAGTTATGATAGAAAGTAAATTAGATGTAAAACTTTGGATTCACTAAGATAAGATAGATAATGCATTATGTTCTCTGAATATACAGACTACAAATGGACAGAATATTGTAAATGTAATTCTTACTTGATAACTGTTTTTGTCATGTATGATTTTACTATGTTAGAGTGAAAAAATTTTTATTTAGACAAAAAGGGGGAAATGCTGTAGAATATTATTTTAAGGTATGTTACATTTGTTTGTAGTGTGGAATATTTGTTTAATGATGCAAAGATGTGTTGCATTCTTTTCTGTTGCATTTTTTTTTAATTCTGTGAAGCTGTGTTGCTTTGCCTGTCTAAAACACCTGATGGTCTAATAAAGAGATGAATGGCCATTAGTGAGGCAGGAGAAAGGATAAGCAGGGCTGGCAGGCAGAGAGAATAAATAAAAGGAGAAATCTGGGAGGAGTGAGAGAAAGAGGAGGACCCAGGGGCCAGCCACCCAACTATACAACCAGCAACCAAGTAAGAAAGAAAGACATACAGAAACAGAAAAAGGTAAAAGCCCAGAGGCAAAAGGTAGATGGGCGAATTTAGGTTAACAAAAGCGGACAAGAAACAAGTTAAGCTAAGGACGGGCATTTATAATTAAGAATAAGCCTCCATGTGTGATTTATTTGGGAGCTGGGTGGTGGACCCCCAAAAGCCAAAAGCAACTAACAAGACAGAGTGGGTCATGAGCCTGTGTCCTCCAGCCATGTCCTAAGTCTCTGTCTCACTGAGGACTTGTTAGCATCTGACTCTCCCTGGACAGAGCCAGGGAAGCTTCCTTTGGGATGGTCTCCCAGAAGCACAGAAAGGAAGAGGAGAGAGGGCTGGCTAGGCAACAGTGGAGAACGTGTCAGTCCTGGGAGAGGAATCAGGGTCCCAAGGTGAATTCTGGGAGTAATTGCTGACGGGGCCTGTTAAACGACCTAGCTATGGGTCCTCTTGTTCACATCTTGACCCAGAATAACACAAGGCTACAGTGAAACTCAACCTCTGATGGGCTGTGCATGCCGTGAGTGTGTGGAGGTCTGAGGACACCTCAGGTGTCAGTCCTGGCCTTCCACTTTGTTTGGGACCCAGGCTCTTAACCTCCTCTGCACAGACCTGGCTGACTGGCTTTTGTCCTCCTGGGAATTCTCCTGTCTCCACTTTCCATCTTGTAAGAGCACCGGGATTTCAGGTGCTTGCTATCATGTCCCGCTTACACCGTGTAGCAAGAGCCTTACCCACTGAGCCACCCCTCTCAGTCCTCATGTCTCCTCGGAGCACATCTGTGAGACCACACTCTGACCGTTACCATCAGTACACCCGAGGGGTTCTTGGTAGACACACAATTCTCAGTTTCTTCCTTCTTCTCCTCTGTCATCTCTGAGCTTCACGAAGGCAGAGAGAGCACAATCCGCCTTTTCCACATCACACCCTCAGCCCCTAATGCCAATTCCTGAACACTGTAAATGCACAGTAGGTCTTTGTTATTCGGTAAACACATGCATGAACAGTGTCAGGGGGAAGGATCTGAAGACTCTGGCATAAACACTGACGAACACAAGCCTGTTGCAAAATAAGTGCTAACAGCTATGAATTTCCCTCAGAGTACTGCTTCAGCCACAGCCACAAACGTGGATCCACTGTATCGCCATTATAATTTTAGTTAGAAATAGTTTCTAGGGGCTGGAGAGATGGCTCAGAGGTTAAGAGTACTGACTGGTCTTCCAGAGGTCCTGAGTTCAATTCCCAGCACCCACATGATGGCTCACAACCATCTATAATGAGATCTGGTGCCCTCTTCTGAACTGCAGGCATACCTGCAGGCATATGTACAGGCAGAACACTGTGTGCATAATAAATAAATAAATCTTAAAAAAGAAATAGTTTCTAATTTCCCCTCTGGTTTCCTATTTCACCTATTTTTTTTTTTTAACAGAAGTGTGCTACTTACTTCCTAAGGCCTACCTACATGACCCAGTGTCTTATTTTTTACAACCTAACCCTGTTGTAGTTAGAGAACACGCTTCTAGACCTCTTTCCAAATGGAAGAGAGCTTGGGAATTCCTGGGGGCACCCTGTCGCTATCCTAAACCCCAAACTGAAAGCAAAGCGGTTGGATGTCTTTTTCTTGTGAAGTTAAATGTTGTAAAGATGCTCACGTTCTTTGCTTCAGCGCTCATTCCAGGTGGTTCTTGGAGACTGGAAGGGGCTGTGAATGTGATGAGAACAAGCATTAAAGGTTGTCGGAGAATGTTATGCAGAGTTGTCCAAGGCAGAGTCCTGCAGGGATTGTGGCGCACACTCAAGGTCCCAGGTTGGGGTGGGGGTGGGGGGAGCAAGTCTAGACAACACAAGTAAGACCCCTCTCAAAATAAATAAATAAATAAATAAATAAATAAATAAATAAATAAATAAATAAATAAATAACTATGATAAACAAGGAAAAGATTGTGTTGAGCGTGCCCTGAGATGTCTTTGTAAATGGTTGCAGGAACGTGGAGAAACCCATTCGGGTGACAGACGCACAGGTGACAAGGTTCAGTGGGTGAGAGATGTGTGGCTGCCTCGCCCGGCTTTTTCATGAGTGCTGGGGATCTGACCTCAGGTGCTCACACCGACACATCAAGCTCCGACCCACTGAGTCACCTCCCCAGCCCTCGGCTGGAATATTTTTGTTATTGTTTTCACAGCACTAGGGGCGGGACCCAGGGCTTCTGTGAGCTAAAGAATTCTACCACTGAGCCACACAGGAGAGGTGGAGAAGGCTTCAGCCCACCTCAGGTACTTCTCTATGTCCGAATGCCTGAGATACTATGAACATCATGTCTGAGTACTGCACGGTGCAGTTCAAGGAGTTCATCTGTGCACGTTCGGTGCAGACTTTTCTGGTACTTTCTGTGACCCTGTCTATAAAGCACCCAGAGGTTCTGAGACTGTGGAATGGGCTCCAAGTTCAGAGCCCTGGACTCCTGAGTGTGGAAACACCTTGCCTGTGACTGTGACGCTCCCCATGTCCAAGCTCAAGTCTGAGAGAGCATTCCGCACATGCACGGTGACCAGAAAGTTGCCTGCAATGCAAAGGGAAAGAGTCACTGACATTGTCACAACTGTGAGACACAAGCGGAGACAGCTCTCCCTAGGTGTGCCTGTGGCAGCCCTGGAATCTCTCAGCCTCTTACACACTTATGAGTCCTATGATATACCAGGCCTGGGCAAGGCTCTGGGAACACGCAGGTGAAGGAACATGACACTTAATATACGTGTAGGTCCGAGGCGTCACACCATGACAAGGGTTGGCACTGAGAGGCGACTGAGAGGGTAATAATGATGGATAAATATGATAAAAATGTATTGTCTGCATATATGATGTTATCAAAGAATAATTAGAAAAGGAAACAACATAAATGACACGAGAAGTGTCCAGGCTGAGGGCCCCTGCAGACAGCTGGAAACTCTAAGGGCAGCAGACAGTATGTGTCCCCTTGCTGAGGAGGGTCTCAGGCAAGGTCACCAGGTAAGCCATCATTGTACCCAGGAGTCTGAAAAACTGATGCCACCAATTCAGAAATATAAAAAAGGGGACCTGGAAGGGGAAGCTACCAACCCCAGTACCTTCAACCGGAATCGCCACGTGGTAGGTCCCAGATGACTGCCCACCACTCTCTTCCTTCTGGGAGAAGTTCGCATTGAGTCCCGCCACCTCCAAGGTCACCTCCTCCAGGGTGCCCCGAGCCACTGAGACATTGACCAACAGGTCGCACCCAAGCTCCACGTGGTCAGAAGCCCAGGAGGCCTGCAGCCCCGACAGCAACTCCACCAAGTGGACAGTGATGTTTCCAGAGGGGGGGGAGGCAGTGCTGTTGCCAACAGCTCGGATGTTCAGGTGGTGCTTCCCAGGGCCCAGCAGCTCCTGGGTTTCTCTGTCCAGAGTCAGATTGTAAGGTCTCAAGCCATGCTCGGTGGTGAACTCAGCCAGAGTTATATTACCCGAAAGCACAGCGTAAGTCACCCCGGCTCCTAGGGGGGGTAAGGGAAATTTAGGAAGCCTGTTACCAACCATGCAGCCTAGCATGCTAAGATAGTTCAGACTGAGCTCTGATGTCAAATTCTGGGGTAGACATAAAGATATGGGTCCAAATAAATACATAAGGATGGACCCCCCCACCCTAAATGCTGACTGTAATTATTTCTGAATATTGACATAATAAGCAATTTTCTGTTTTCTTTCTGGGTCCTCTCTATTTTTTGTTTGTTTGTTTGTTTTATTTTATTTATTTATTTTTTTCCGAGATAGGATTTCTCTGAATAGCCCTGGCTATCCCGGAACTCCCTCTGTAGAGCAGGCTGGCCCTGAACTCAGAAACCCACTTGCCTCTGCCCCCCCCCCTGCCCCCAGTGCTGGGATTCAAGGGGTGATCCACCACCACCCAGCTCTGCTCATTCTTACTTTGTTTGTTTATTTGTTTTTGAGACAGGGTCTAATTTAGTCCAGGCTGGTGTTGACCTCACCATGTAGCAGAAGCTGGCCTTGAATTCTTGATTTTCCCATCTGAACCTCTCTAATGTTAGGATTACAGGCAAGCACCACCATGCCCAGTTTATATGGTTCTGGACATCAAACCCAGGGTTTCTTAATTGGCAAGTATTCTACTGAGTGAGCTGCAGCCCCAGACCCCTCATTATTTATTTATACCCTTGAACCTAAACATTTATAACAAATGCTTAGGACATCTTGATGATAGGGACACTCCTGGGGTGGTCTGAAAAAGAGACATCTCTGGACAGACATTGGGATTTTGATGCATGAGAATGAACCTCAAGTCTTGTAAGCCAAAGCATGTAGAGGGGTTTCCTTCAACATCCACTGATGACCTCCTGGGACCGATCACTATGGAACTCAACCTGTTCTCCACAAAGTGGGACCTTCCTTGCAGTCTGCAGATGATTGTCCTAGTTAGATGCCAAATATTGTTGTTGGCTGAAAATGTGATGTATGCAACCAAATGGTATTCTTTCCAGTAGATGCCATGCCAAATACATTTCTTGTTTGGATAATGATTGAAAAAAAGAGGGGAAGAAAGAGGAAGAGAAGGAAGAGGAAGTCCTGGTGGTGGTGATCATTTGCTAATGTGGTTGTGGTAGTTTGAATGTAATTGGCCCCCATAAGTTCATATGGAGTGGCACTACTAGGAGATGTGGCTTTGTTGGGGTGGGTGTGGCCTTGTTGGAGGAAGTGCATCATTGTGGAGGTGGGCTTTGGGGTTCCCTATGCTCAAGATAACACCCAGTGTCTCAGTCAACTTCCTGTTGCCTGAAAGATGTAGGATTCCCAGCTACGTCCCCAGCACCATGTCTTCCTGCACATTGCCATGCTCCCCACCATGATGATAATGAACTGAACCTCTGAAACTGTAAGTGATCCCCCAATTAAATGTTTTACTTTATAAGAGTGGCCATGGTCATGGTGCCTCTTCACAGCAATAGAAACCCTAACTAAAACAGTGGTGATAATAATGGTGATGATAATGGTGGCGATGATCATTTGGTGATGGTGGTGGTGATAATATAAAGCCCTATAGGAGCAGGACCCTTAACTTTCATGTGTATTCCTGCCTCCCCCACACTGGGCAAAGACCTTACACACAATTATATTTGTAGGGTGACTAAATAAATCAATGAAAGATTATTTAATTTACCCCAGGCACACATATCAGCCATCATTAGGCAATAGACACACAAGAGCAGAAAGGAATCTCATGAGTGCTGTGTCAGAACCCATCATAATCCCATTAAGTCTCTGTCCAAGTGACGGAGGTCATACTGAGTTAGATCCTTCCTCATCTGATGATCATTACCACTACCATCACCACCATCATCATCACCATCATCATCATCACCACCATCACCATTATCACCACCATCACCATCATCACCATCATCACCATCATCATCATCATTATCATCACCACCACCACCATCATCATCATCATCACCATCATCATCATATGCCACCCCCACCACCACCATTCTGCTCATCATCATCACCATCATCATCATATGCCACCCCACCACCATTCCCCTCATCATCATCACCATCATCATCATATGCCACCCCCACCACCACCATTCCGCTCATCATCATCACCACCATCACCATTATCACCACCATCACCATCATCACCATCATCATCATCATCATCATCATCATCATCATCACCACCATCATCATATGCCACCCCCACCACCACCATTCCCCTCATCATCATCACCATCATCATCTTAGCTCAGTGCTACATAATTTATGTCAAAAGGGCTCAGTTCAGATCTCTAACTGGACTGTGCTTGTGGGAAAATGCTGCTGTGGATAAGGCAGGAGGTCTCTGTGGACAGAAGAGGCCCTACTGAAAATATTGATGGAAACCATCCAAGTCCCAGCCAGTTAGGATGGATGTGCTGAGGAAGAGTGGATACCGTGGCATACTTGAGCGATTTCTGTAATAATTAGAATGGATGCTGGGACCAATCAGTGTGGGAACCTTGACTAATCAAAGTTGGAACCCATCAAAATGGTTTCTGGAGTAATTAGAAGACACTGTGTCCAATCAGAGCGTGCCCTAGCCAGAACTGTTGAAAGGCTTGTAGCAGTGTGTACAGCTGAATATTGCCAGGCCTCCTGGCCGCAGGATGGTGCCACACTCGTTGCTAGCATTGCCTGTGGGAGATGGGCTTGGGTCCAGCTGGCAACCCTCCCAGTCTTACCTCTTCCTATTGAAATCCCCCCAGAGGGAATGTAGACATGCAGAAAGAGCCCGGAGAAGGTGGAGGTTCTCACTGGCTCACTAAGCTTCTGACCTGGGGCAAATTAACATGGAGTCTATCCTGAGTGGGCCATTATAGGTCAGGTACTTAGGGCAGTGAAGACACCATGGGTGTTAAATAAACGAACAGACGGTAGCTAAGACACTGAAGCCTCGAGTTAGCTAGACAGATTTGGAGGAGGACGATCCTCCCGTTTGCCTCAACCGGCTCCATCCAGCAGACTCACCTCCCTCCAGATCCACCTGAATCCACAGAGTTTCCCCAAAGACAGCCTGACAGAGAAGGCTGGCTCCAGATGCAGAGAGGCCAGTGCACCCAGTGATCTGGGGCGTCTCCATCTTATATCGCAGCATCACTTGTTTCTGAGCGGTCACGTGCCACTCACTGGTAGTGCATTCAGCGAACACGGTGAACTCCCCAGGAGAGGTGAACTGGTGGGTCACGTTGCTGGACACACTGTGAGGGGCGAGGGGAAGACAAGCTTCAGCAGTCACACACTGACTCACAACTCCCATGTTCTGCAAGGACAAGTGGGGGGGATGTTGGGGGTGTTGCTGAGGGCGGGGGAGGGCTTGCCTAGCATGCATGAAGCTCTGAGTTTGATCTCCAACACTCCATTAACTGCGTGTGATAATGCACGTTTGTGGTCCCAGCACCCAGCAGGGGGAGGCAGAAGATCGGAAGGTCAAGGCCATCCTCTGCTACATAGTGATTTTGAGACCAGCCTCAACCGACACCCTGCTTTCTGTGTCAAGAGAAGTCACACCGTGACAACTCAGCAGCACCTCAGAAATAGAAATAGCATTCATCAGTCTTGGAAAATGTCAGCTGCCGTTCCTTTGAAAACAATTACTTATTTTATCGTTTATTGTGTGCGTGTGTGTGTGTGTGTGTGTGTGTGTGTGTGTGTGTGTGTGTGTATGCTCACCTGTGTGTGCATGTGTGTGTATGCTCACCTGTGTGTTCATGTGTGTGGAGGCTAGGGGTCAACCTTGGGTGACGTTCTTCAGGAGTCCAGTGAGTTCCAAGGGATCTCTTATCTCAGCCGCTCAGTCCTGGGATTACAGGTACATGCCATCATGCCTGTCACTTTATGGGGACGCTAGGGATCAAACTCAGGTCCTCATGCTTACACTGCAAGGTCTTTACTGGCTGAGCTGTCTCCCCAGACTCTGCAAGTCCTTTCAGCCTCCATCTCCTAGGAGCAGTTTCCTCAGACCGGAAAGCTTTAATGGCTCTTCCTGACTGGGGCACTGTTGAGCTTTCCAGGATCTCTCAGCTTCCCTCACACCCCTGAGCACCAGGGAGAATGAGCGGTTTGCAGGGTATGACCTGTTTCTTCAGGTCCCTTTCACTAGATCAGAGTTTCTCAACCTGTGGATCGAGACCCCTTTGGAGTCGAACGACCCTTTCACTGGGGTCTGCTAAGACCATTGGAAAACACAGATACATTACGATTCACAACAGTAACAAAATTACAGTTCTGAAGTCTCAATGAAAATAGTTTTATGGGTGGGGGTCACCAGGACATGAGGAACTGTATTAAAGGGTCGCAGCAGTAGGAAGGCTGAGTGAGAGCCACTGCTCTAGATCTTCCGCTTCTACACCCGAACCCGAAAGACGGCAGCTTTGGAGCGCTGTCCAACTGTCACCTTCCTCTGGGCCGCCCCGTGCCCCGTGTGCATCCACTCCTCCCCAAGGCTCTGGTTACCTTGTGTTTTAGCAGTTTCTCAACAAGATTGTTACCCCAAGGCACCCTAGGTATAGAGGCACCCCCCATGGGCACAGAAAAACAGTCAATCCCCAGTTGCACCAGTAGGGGGCACATGATTATCCAATTCTGGGTTTGGACAAAGTTGGTCTTAAATAAATGGTCCCATAAGAACCATAGTCCAATCTCAGATATGAGGAGATTTCCTAGGTCAGAGATGTAGGAGCAAGGACATCAAATGCAAAGGCAAAAAGGGTGCTTCCTGTACAAGGCACGATTCTCCCTTCAGCTCGTGTCGGTATCCATGATAGGAATGGGGTCCGGTTTTCAAGTTTATGCCTCTTAGACTAACAGGCAGCGAGGCACAACTCAGTCTTAGCTTAGCTGTAGAGCGCTAACTTAGCTTGTATGAGACTCTGGGTTCAAGCCCCAGCATTGCAAACAAAAACAAACAAATGTGGGGGTGGGGGTGGGTGGTAGAGCGGCTCATACCTGTAATCCAAGCACTTGGTATGAGGCAAAAGGATCAGAAGTTCAAGGCCAGCCTGGGATGCCTAGTGAATACAGAATGAGGTTCTATCCAGAAGGGAAACTACAGCAAGATGGCTCAGTGGGTAAGGGCCCTTGCTGTCAAGACTGGTGATCTGAGTTCCAGCCTCAGAAGTCACGAGGTGGAGGGAGACAGCCCAGTCCTCAAACCTGCCCTCTGGCCTCCACACATGCATGTGGCACAAGAAAAAAAAAAGAAGAAGAAATAAAAACAAAGGGCGGAATTAAGGGAGGGAGGGAGGGAGGGAGGGAGGGAGGGAGGAAGGAAGGAAGGAAGGAAGGAAGGAAGGAAGGAAGAGGGGGTGGGAAGGAGAGGAAGAGGGGGTGGGAAGGAGAGGAAGAGGGGGAGGCAAGCACAATGGTGTTTGCACAGTATGGCTTCTGTATAATTAAAAAAACTCATGTCGTTATCCATACTGCGAGCCGGGTGCTAATTTGCTAATGGCAAAACTGAGAAAGCATGAGAAGGGACTATCCTCGTATGAATGAAAGTGACTGAACGGGCTGGATAATTTCAAGTTTCAATGGATCATTAAAGCGTATGCAATTGGATCACTCAATTGGGGTGATGGCCGAGGGACATGCTGCCATCTATTTCTCTTAAAAGTGACTTTTGCTCAGAGCTGCTGCCCAGACAGGCGTCAGGGAGAAAGCATTGCTTATGTGCCCAATTGGTTCATGTGCATGTGCACACGTACACACAAAGACGTACACACACATGCACACACACATACATGTATATGTGTATGTAGAGGTAAGAGGAAAACCTCAGATGCCATTCTTCAGGTCTTGTCCACTTATTTTTTGAGACAGGGTCTCTCATTAACCTAGAACTCATCCAGTAGGCTAAGAGGGTCTCCCTGTGTCTGCTTCTGCAGCCCTGCCCTGGGGTGACAGGGTAGAGCACTATGCCTGGCTGGGTGTGGGTTTGGGGTTTTTACATGGGTGCCAGAGAACCAAACTCAGGTCCTTTACCACCGAGCTCTCCCCAGCCCTATCATCTTGTGTTCATGGACAAAGCCATTGAGGCCTGGAGAGGTAGGACATAGCCCGAGGCACACAGACTCGGGGGGGGGGGGGGGGGGGGAGGGCGGCGGTGGTTGAACTGTGATGCAAACCAGGACTGTGTGACCAAGCTCGGGTGATCAGAGGGAGGTGAGGATGACACAGAATGCTGAGATGACACACTGTGCCTGGCAGCATCCTACAGCTGAGCTATCACACCGATCTGACAAAAAACAGTTCGACATCACTCATAACACTTGATTCTCAATTCTGCAACCCCCTTGTCACACATGGGATCGAGCCCAGGCCGGCCTTGTGAGGATGATCAGCACATGCCTTCAGCAGACATTCACTTGACCATGGGGCAGGTGATCTCGAGAATTCAGCCTTCCTTGGTCAGTCACCACCCGCAGGGTAAGCCCAGTCAGGAAATCCACCCGGCCTTCCCCAGAACCATGAGAAATGAAAAGTACGGTTCCAGTCATTAGGCTTGGGGGTGGCTTGTGGTGCAGCAAGAGCTGACCAATACAACCTTCATTGAGGGTCAGAGGTCACTCTTACCTGGAAGGGTAGTAGGGGTCAAAAGTGTGGCCATCCCCCATGCTGAGTACGCAGGACAAGTTTCCAGTGTAGGGAGAAAGGAGCCACGTCAGGGAGACAGTGACGTTGTCCAAGACGAAGCTCCCATCGGGCACCACCAGCCGCAGGCCTGCAGACCCAAGCGCGACGTAATGTGAATTTGTGAACCAAAGGTGCGGGTTCCTGCTTAAGACTCAGCTCCTTCCACCCATGTGGCCGTTATTTATATAAGGCATTTATTTTATTATTTTATTTTATTTTGAGACAGAGTCTCTTCACATAGCCCTAGCTGACCTGGACCTCGCTCTGTAGACCAGGCTGGCCTCAAACTCACAGAGACCCACCTGCCTCTGCCTCCTGATGATTTTTACTTTTGAAAGATTTATTTATCTGCTTGTTTGGTGTGTGTGTGTGTGTGTGTGTGTGTGTGTGTGTGTGTGTGTGTGTGTGTTCGCACGAGCGCGCATGCACCCACGCCTGCATACACAAGCATGTATGTTCATGTATGTGAAGGTTAGAGCACAGCTTGCAAGAGTCAGTTCTCTCTTTTCACCATGTGAGCTTCAGGGACCGAGTTCAGGTCGTCAGGCTGCAAAAGCCTCCACTGCTGCGCCATCTCTCTGGCCTTTTAAATTATACACATAACTTTATTTTGGAGACAGGGTCTATATATCCTAGCCCTCCAAAACAATATGTAGTTGTGGATGACCTTGAAATTCTGAGCCTCCTGAATGCCAAAATTACTAGCATGCACCACTATGTCTGGGTATAGGTGGTGTTGGGGATCGAACCCGGGGCCTCTCACATACGAGGCAAACGCCTCAGGTCCCTGGAAGTACACACAGCCCTCAGTGGCAGCCGTTGTCACCACAGTCCTGGGCTGCCTTGCAGAGGGAGCTGCAGGAACACAAGCACACACAAACAGGCATGCTCCTTTATTTGCACAGATGGCACAGGCGGTTTCCTATGCAGCACCTGGCATGGATAACTACATGTATAAATACATGGCATGGTAACCGAATGTATCAGAGATTGGGGTGTGTGACAGTCCTAGAGCTGGGCTTTCCTTTTTATTTATTTATTCATTTTTTAATAAGAGATCTTTTTTTTTTTAATTTTTATTATGTGTAGAGTCTGTCTGCACATATGCCTATTAGCCAGAAGAGGGCACCAGATCTCATTATAGATGGGTGTGAGCCACCTTGTGGCTGCTGGGAATTGAACTCAGGACCTCTGGAAGAGCAGCCAGCTTTCCTTTTTAACAGCTGCATAATACACCCTTATTTATTCAAGCAGGACACCAATGTTCCAGATCTATTTTATGATGGCGAAAACCAGTAAAGCAAAAACGCTCCTGTAAGAAAATCTACTTGGCTAAGGCAGCAGATGGGTAGCTGTAAGCCACTTCGTATTAAACTTTATAAGGCTTGGCCTTCAAAAGCTGGGGTGGGGTGGGTGGGGTGAGAGAATTAGCTGGGGCTCCACACAGCCCTATGCTAAACCATACACTGTAGCCTTCCGGGGCCCTGACACTGAACTGTGAGCGGGAAGACTCTGGAGAGGGGCAGAAAGCCACCGGAGTCTCACCCTCAGCTGTGAGGGGTGCTCAGGGTACAGTGGTGCCTGTGAGGAGTGCTCAGGTGTAGTGGGACCTGTGAGGGGTGCTCAGGGTACAGTGGTGCCTGTGAGGAGTGCTCAGGTGCAGTAGGGCCTGTGAGGGGTGCTCAGGTGCAGTGGGGCCTGTGAGGGGTGCTCAGGTGCAGTGGGACCTGTGAGGGGTGCTCAGGTGCAGTGGGGCCTGTGAGGGGTGCTCAGATGCAGTGGGGGTGCTCAGGGTGCAGTGGGACCTGTGAGGGGTGCTCAGGGTGCAGTGGGGCCTGTGAGGGGTGCTCAGGGTGCAGTAGGATCTGTGAGGGGTGCTCAGGTGCAGTGGAGCCTGTGAGGGGTGCTCAGGGTGCAGTGGGGCCTGTGAGGGGTGCTCAGGGTGCAGTGGGGCCTGTGAGGGGTGCTCAGGGTGCAGTGGGGCCTGTGAGGGGTGCTCAGGTGCAGTGGGGGTGCTCAGGGTGCAGTGGGACCTGTGAGGGGTGCTCAGGGTGCAGTGGGGCCTGTGAGGGGTGCTCAGGGTGCAGTAGGATCTGTGAGGGGTGCTCGGGGTACAGCTGTGACCTGTCAGGGGTGCTCGGGGTACAGCTGTGACCCCTGTGTACAGGAGCGGGGCACTGACTCTGTCTTCGTGAGTCACAGGAGGGCTCTGCTCAGAACACACTGGCTCACAGGGACAGGACGAAATGTGGTCACCACACCCTACCCATCTGCCCTAAGCCACAGACTTCAGTAGCACACCGTGGCTGACAGATCTCCAAAAGACACTCTTTGTCCACTAGCAAAACCACCAAACAGAAGGAGGTGCCACAGCCCATGGCCTGCTCTTCCCCAACAATAGGAGAGGCAGAATCACTCTCCATCTTGTCTCATGGGTAAAGCCTGTCAGCTAGCACCCTCCCCTTCTGTACCTGCCCTCGAACAGCCTCCGCTCTGCTGTGCTAGACGTCACCGGAACCCTGCCCGCTCTGACTCATCTTTTCCCTCAGGTCCCTGTTGCTCATGCTCCGGGCAGAAGTTGCTTTTCTGAGTGATTCGTCACAGGGTGGCACAATGCAGTGTCTCACCCTTAAGGGAAATTGGCATACTCATCCTTCTTTGTAGGAAAGTGAATTAATGCATCTCTTTGGGAGGGTAATTTAGTCCTGTCTACCGGCTCTTAAAATGCACTTAGCATTCCAATTACGAGCAATGTCTTTTCTGAAAATGATCCTAGGTTTACGTCAAGACAGACGTGCACAGTGACAGTAGCCTGCACAACACCATCTGAGCAGCATTCAATCACACGATGTGGAGAGTCTCGTGGGACCCCAACTTTTACTAGGGAGCCATGGGCAGTGGAAGGCTGCTGAGCGAGGGGAGTCACTGTCTCCCGTGTGGCATAGACAGACAGTGGCACAGCCATGCTCACACCCAAGGCCCTGGTTAAACTCAGTGGGTCACAAAACCAAGCCAGCCCTTCCTCCAAAATGTAAAGGCATGAACATGGAGGAGGATTTGTTGAGAGGAAAAAGAGGGTGGGAAAGAGTGGGAGGGAGATAAAAGAGAATGGGAGTGAGTATGAACAGAATGAAATTAATGAAGGATTTCTTAAAAAGAGGAGTGCACCAGGGCGGACTTTTCAGTGTGACAGGAAACAGAGAAGAGCTGGGAGCAGCCTCGGTGTCCACCCGTAAGGGAGCTCTAACACGATCAAATGCTGGAGTACCGCGCAGCCATTCAGAGTGCAGGGAAGTGACTTAGAGACGTGTCTGGGATGTATTATGAAATGAAAACAAAGCCAGGAGGTGGTGGTGCACGCCTTTGACCCCAGCACTGGGGAGGCAGGAACAGGCAGATCTCTGTGAGTTCGAGGTCAGCGTGGTCTATAGAACAAGTTCTAGGAAATAAAATGAAAAGAGTCAAGCCATAGATTAATGTTCTATATGATTACATTTTAGTTCAAAAATGCATATCTATTCACTCATAGTCATGTCTGCAAACATCTTTAAAAGTAGAGAAAAAATCCTCTCAATAATTAATAGCATTTCCTTAAGAGGAATAGGGCTTTCAAGTTGAAGGGTAAGATCTTCCCTTCTTTATTATAAATTTTCTTTACAAATTATGATAATGTGGGTTATTTCATGACTTTTAAGATTTTAATTTTAGGGCTGGAGAGATGGCTCAGTGGTTAGGAGCTCTTGTTGCTCTTAAAGAGGATCTGAGCTCATTTCCCAGCTCTTAATGGTGGCTCACAGCATCTGTAACTGCCATTCCATGTGATCCGTCACCCTCTTCTGACCTCTTCAGGCACTAGACGCATGTGACACACATACATACATGTGAGCAAAACATTCATACACATAAAATAAAAATAATTTTTCAAAAATTCTATTTTTAAAAAAAGTGTGTGTGTGTGTGTGTGTGTGTGTGTGTGTGTGTGTGTGTGTGTGTGTGTGTGTGTAACTCCAGGCTGGCATGCAGCGGAAATAAGAAGGAAGTTCCCATGCCCACCCAGTTGGAGACTCACCTTCCAGACACTGGTACTGCACCCACAGGTAGCTGCTCCTGGTGGGGCACAGATCTCCAAAGTAGGTCCCATCTGCTGCTACCTGGCATGCCTGCAGCCCCTGGCACTGGCCTGGGAGACATCCACATTGCACGGAGATGGGAAGGGTGTTGGAGACAAGAGGATAGAAACTCAGCAAAGCCTCACAGATGTGTCACTCAGTTACTCACCCACCACGTGATCACCCAATGGCGTGGGCACCTCCAGACCCTGGGCTAGAACTAAGAGGACAGGAAAGCCACCTGTGTTTTCTCTAAGCTGTGACATATTTAAATGTCCATGTGGTTGTTTAGCCAGCAAGACACATTACCCACCCACCCACAGTCTCCAGAAACTATCCTGGGCCAGGATTCCTCCTTTCTTCACTATTTGAACCATGGGGTTCAAAGCAGCCAAGGGGGTGTGATTCTCTGCTCTACAGCTCGTAGACACAGAAATAGGGGGCGATGGTCCCGAAAGCCAAGGACACCAAGGAATACTAGAAAACAGCTAGAGGGGGCGGGGAAGGCTTCTCTCTCACGGCTTTCAGAGGGGCATGGTATCTTGATCTTGGGTTCTGACCTCCATAATTGTTAGAGAATAAATGTCTGTTATTTGACACACACCCCCCATTTGAGGTCTCAGTTTTGACATGTCTACGACACTGCTCTCCCTCTTCTTTCCCCACGTGGGGCCCTTCCTCTCTTATCCTCTCCTTCAGCCTTATGTACCTCAGGACAGAGAGTGGTCCGAGGCCGAAATGTCACAGCATCCTGAACTCCCGCCAGTGAGCAATACCACCAGGCTGGCTTCTGTGTCTAGAAGCTCTCCAGTTCTCACATACCACTGTGCTGCCTGAATACCCCACCTAGGTTTTAGATAATCAGCCTCACTGTTTGTCTTTTAGCACACACAAGGCACTCACAGCAGCTTGGGGTAGCTTTAAAAACAACTTCCAGGTTCCCCCTGCCCAGCAGCCTCCATCCATTCCTAGCTGTGGGCGGGCGGCAGTGGGGGTTGGGGTTGGGGGGTGGGGGGCGGGAGGGGGCAGAGGTCCTGGCTCTTTGGATGGATCTCCTGTCTCCCTGTGTGCTGGAAACATACCACACATTCTGAAGTTCCCTGGACCACCAAATCCCTTCTTCCTGTAGGACTCCACACCCTCCCTTCCCACTTCCCCAGCCCCCCCACCTGTGCTTTTCCGGGTAGCCTCTTACCTCTCACCTGCTCTGGGGAGTCAAGCAGTCAATAGGCCCTTGTTCTCGCCCACATGTCTCCTCACCCGACTCTGTTGCACATTACAACCAATCTCATTTCCCAGACTCCCTAGTCCAAGCACATGTGGAGGACACATGTTCCTCTCCAGCTGCTCAAACAGTGGCTCAGAACAACACAGGCTCTTGTGTCTCCGTTCTAAAGGTCAGAAAGCTGGGTGGGCTGGACGGGGCTGCTTTCCCTTCTTGGGGCTATGGGAAAGACTACGGCCAATACCATTCCTGAGGCAGAGTCCAGTCCTCAGATGCTCACAGTTTCTCTTTCATCCTTGAATGAGGCCCCTTTCCAAGCCACCACAGTGCATGTGCCCTGCTCCCACCTGGAACCTCGCTGGCTTCTCCCCCGCAACACCCCCCCCACCCCCCACCCCCACCCCACCCCCACCACCCCGCTCTCTTCGGTTTCCATCCAGAGATAGAGGGGCTTGTGTGTTTACATTGATCTCAACTGGACAGTCCTGGAGAACCTCTCCATCCTCAAGTCAGGTGACTGGTGACCTTAAGAACATCTGCAAAGTCTCTGTGCCTCATGGGTGGCTTTCTGAGCCCCCGCACATCACCCCCACTGTTCTAGGGATTAGGGAGATGTAAGAAGCAGTCTGGTTTCTCAGAACTGCCAGGACTTTGGAAAACGGCTCCCTGGATTAAAACGCTCTGTTGAAAGACCTAGCATGATTGATTGATTGATTGATGATTGATTTCCTCCCCTCTCTTTCCTTCTTTCTCTTCCCTTTTCTCCCCCTCTGCTCCCTTCTCCTCCTCTCCCTCCCTCCTCTCATCCTTCCTTCCTTTTTTCCTATGCTTTTCTTTTTTTGAGACAGGGTCTTACTAGGAAGACCTTAACTGGACCAGAACTCTCTGTGTAGAGCAGACTGGCCTTGAACTCAGAGAGATCCACCTGCCTCTACCTTCCAAGAGCTGAGGTTAAAAAAAGGGTGCACCACCACATCTGACTGATTAATGTTTTTTGAGGGGGGATGGGTGGAGTTTCCCTTTGCTGTTTAGGTTGACCTTAATCTTTGACCTCAAACAATCTTCTTGTCTCCACTTCCTGAGTTGCTGGGACAGTTGGTGGAGGCCACAGCATCCGACTCAAAACTTAAGTCTTGGTTCTTTCTCGGAGGAGGCGGGAGGAGGGGGGAAATGGCTGTGGGAGATATTTCTAGTAATTAAACCTAAGGTCTCCCACATGCTAGGCTGGCAGTCTGCACTGAGCATGCCCCTAGTTCTCAGCACAATTCCCAATGAGGCCTAGTTGGTGATGTCCCTCCGTCTGGTTACATACTCCTACGAGCACCCATAGCCCCAGACGGTAGTCTCTAAAGGCCTGGGGACGAGTGTAAATGTTCTGTGCGCTGCTGGGTCTTCCACACACGGCTGGCCCGTGGTGGACATAAAGCACATTTTGCATGAGTCAATGCATAGTGCCTTTTGCTCCCTTGCAGGGCAGCGTTTATCTGCCTCCCTGCTGGACTCTGAGCTCTTTGAAAGCAGACAGTTTGCTTTATCCAGAGCCCAGGGTAGTGCACAGCACTATTGGTCCTCAATAAATGTTTATTGGCCACTGGATGATTGAGTGATCGGGCACTTAAATACAATCAGATGTTGGGGCCCTGCTAGGTTCTCTCACCCTTCCCAGTGGGGTCCAAGTCTCCCTTCCAATGTGCTCGCTGGGGTGTGGTGGCCATGTTTCCACAACTTACAGCTGAACCTTTGGGGAAGCAGCCTGCCCAGCTCCAGTGTACTGTGGGGAGGAAGCCTCCCTTGGCCTGTCCAGCTGGGCCCCTTCCATCTTGGACGACACAGCCCAGGAGGGCTGGAACTCAGAAGAGAGTTGTTGAGAACTGCAACTGATTTCAGTATTTTCTACCACGTGGACAACATGAATATGTAGGGGAAAAAGGAGTGGAGCAAAGGGGAATTCCGAGGGAGAAGAGACATGATCTCCCCAGAAGGAGGAGGCTCAGAGAACACTCTGCACCCCACAATCATCACAGGTCTTTGGTTAGAGACGAAGCCTCAGAGGAGAAATGCTAACAGGCAAACCTGGAGAGGGTGAGCCCGTGGCTCCAGGGCTCCCAGGCTGGCCACGCACTGATGTGTCCTCATTAGCTGAGGAGTTAAGACCACCTCCCTGCCCAGGTCTCTGGTGTCTGGACAGTGGTCACTGCAACAGATTCCCTGACCTCCTGGATAAAGGAAGGGTCTGCAGACCTCACAAGGAAACCTGGGGAAGCCCTAGGAAGCCCCGAAACTGATGGAGTAAGTATGGAGTAAGCTCAAAAGGAGCATCAAAGGAGTAAGCTCCTTTGATGGAGTAAGTATGGATCAGAGGAGATTTAGTCTGATTTGGGGCAGGGGAGGGGGAAGCCCTAGAGAAACTGCCACATACACAGGAGATGGCATCAGAAATGTCTGCTCTAAGGACTAGGGAGATGACCCAGTCAGCAAAGTGCCCACAGTGCCAACACAAGGACCCTAGTTCAGCCCCCAGAACCCACATAAAAAAGCAGCGTGCATTGGTACAAATTTATAATCCTGGCACTGGGGACGTGGAGACAGGCAGGTCCCTGGGGATCACTGGCTAGCCAGCCTGGTCTAACCTAGTGTAAGTGAGCTCCAGTCCAGTGAGATACCCTGTCTCAAGAGAAACAAGGTAGATGAACCCAGAGAAATGACACCTAAGGTCATCCTCTGACCTACACACACGGGGTGGGGGTGGGGCAAGGAGAAGAGGAAGCATTGTATAAAAGACAAGCTAAATAACCTAGAACACCACCAACCAAGAGAGAGCACACATCTCGAAAAACAAAACCATGTTAAGCGTGACGCTGCAAAAAGCTAACAGTTGAAAAAAAAAAAACATGCTGCAGAATGACACATAGAAGACAACATTGTTTACATAACCGAGATGACACAGGCTTAGGGATGTGCAGGAAGGAGGCAGGACCGAGGACCAGGTGCATGATTAGTAAACACCGAATTCCCAGCGGCAACAGGCCCGGGACACCGTGCGAGAGCACTATGCTGAATTCTTTATGACTAAATCTTCAGCTAATCCTACAATGTCACGTGGTTTTAAGACTGGACAAAGGTGGGCAGTGGGAGACTCTCACAGCATTCTTTATTCTTTGCTTGTTTACTTGCTTGAGACAGGGTCTCATGTAGCCCAGGCTGGCACCAAACTTGCTAGGTAGCTAAGGGATGACGTTGAATCCCCAAATCTTTCCTTGATGTCCCAACTGCAAGGATTACAGGCATAAACCACACAACCTAGCTCTCTTTACTCTTGCCTGCGGGTTTGAAATGTTTCGTAATTTCAGAAATTGGGTTAATTAAGTTGATATTCTCTACACCCAGGAAGGGTAGGGGATCAGAAGCCTTCCTGCCCCAGGAACTAGGTTTGATGACCATGGTGGGCCTGCCTCAATGTCCTGTTCAAGAGCTTGGTGCTGTGGACAGAGACTGGCTGGCTTCCCCACATAGAGTAGGCCCAGGCCATAGCTGAAGAATATCAGAATCTTTCAGGACCCTAGGATATGTCTAGAAGACCAGCAACTGCCCTCTGCTTCAAGCAGACCTGTGGAGCACTGGGGTCCCTACCTGCCACCTCATCCTTGACGCTGACCCAGCCACATTCCCCCTCCAGATCTGAGGGAGGCCAGATGCCCTGGGTGCAAAAATAGGGGGTCTGGCGCCCGTAGAAAGCCTCCTGGACCTGGATGACCTCTCCCGAGCCACAGTGCATGGTGGCGTTGTGGCCCTCACAGGCCAGGCTGCGGCCGACCCCTGCAACAAAGGGAAAGTGACAGCTTAGGAACACACAGTGAACTGGGTAAGTGCTGGGCCAGGACTGAGAGATACAAGGACGGGGTGGGAGTGGGGCCGGCTGGAGAGGAGGGGAGACCTGGAGAGATAGAGAGAATGGTACAAGCAGAGACGGGTGGGGTGGGGTGGGGGAGACAGGGGGCAGAGAGATCCAGAGACGAGAGATTCAGAGAGGCAACACCAAAGAGAGGTGAAAGAGAGAGACACACAGAGAGACACACGGAGAGAATGAGTTAGGAGGACGAAAGGCCACACGAAACTTAGAGAGATGGGGGTCGATAAAGAGAGAAGGACAGAGAGTTGGGGATGAAGGGGGAAGAAGAAGGCAGGCAGGAAGGGAGAGAAGCAGGCAGGCAGGGAGAAAGGGAGGGACAGGGAGAGGGCCCCCGCTGGACCAGCTCACCAAACTCGCAGATGAAGGCAAAGGCCTGGGTGCAGTCCCCCAAGGCAGCCCACTGAGACGCAGGGCCACTCCTGATGTAGCCACAGGTCCCCGGGGCGGGTGTGACCTGCCCTCCATGCCAGTTGCTATAGATCACATTTGTAGTGTCCAGCCAGGTCCCAGAGCCTGGATCGGAAACAAATGCAGCAGGGCTTGGAAGGCATCCCCCCCTCATCCTCCCTTATGTGAAGGGCTTGCCCTAACTCAACTCCTAGTATGCCATTGGTGCTCAATCAATGCTTCTCTTTCATATCATACGCCAGAGAATGGGTGTGTCCTCATCACTAGTTTCAAACACTCAGACATAACTAGACACCCATAATGAAAGCCCGTAAAAGTTGCTGCTACCTAGGCGTGGCAAAATGCAGAGCCCAGAGCATGCCGTGATGTTCACAGGTAGATGACTCCTGAGCAGGGTGTCTTCAGATGTGTCTGGGCATGGATTGAGTTCACACAGAAGTGGTTTGCATTGCTTCAGAAGTTTCTAGAGACTTGAGAAGATGGCTGGAACTATTCGGGTGTGAGACGCGGCAACCTTCCAGGGAAGGTTTCCCCTCAGAATGAACAGAGGCACATCTGTATCCCCCTTAGGCTCCCTGGGCTTCTGCCATGCCCCAGAGAGCATGGACCCCAGAACAAGAGGAGTACAAGCATGTTTTTAGACCGTCTCTCTGCTAGTGACTGTACATGAATTATTTTACCTGATCCACCCAACGACTAAAGAGGAGGGTCTCCTTACCATGAAAATTAGGACATGTTCATTTGCCCCAGGGAGTTGTGGGTCAGAAGCAGCTGTAAGAATTTTTAGCACAAGCTTCGCATCAGACATGGCTCTACAACACCTACCTCCCACAGTCTCATTGGTGGCCGAGGTTCCTGTGAGTCCAATCCACCAGTCTCGGTCCTGGGTAATATGCTTCTGCAGGAGCTGCTGGGTGTCTTCATCTCGAATGAAGACCAGATGGCCTCCGTGCCCTTCACACCAGCTCTGGGCACCGGGGAAGGTGTGCCCCAGCGGCACGAACTCGTAGCAAGTGTCTCTGAAGAACACTTGGCTCCTTAAGCAGAGGTGGCTTCCTTCTAACTTGGCCCCAGCAGCCCCAGTGCTCAGGGCAAGCCCCAGGAGCACCACACCTGCCATGCTCATCCTAGGACTACAGCCGGGGCTGCAGAATGGAGCACTGAAGAATGGAGCGTGTTCCTCACGCCTTCATATTCTGCCATCCCCACAAGCACCATCCATCTTCCCGCCCCTCTCTGCACCAAATAATAACTCTCTTTGGTTT